>NC_141151.1:133146331-133441331 GCF_053477565.2 Lygodium microphyllum
ATGTTATGTGTCCTATTACTTGGTTAGACCACGTATTGCTAGCAAGGTGTTATGGTGACAGAACCTGCCTCCATCATTCAGATGTGTGTAGATTTTTATAAATCACTGTTGGGCCCTCAAGAGATTCTGTCTGATGCTGTACACTCAGCTCGTAGATACATTTGTGATCTAGTTAGTAATCAGGTTCAGGCAGAATGGGTAGCCTTAATGGAGGTGGATATTTCAGAGGATGAAGTGGAAGAGGTATTGTCCCATTTGCCTAAAAGAAAAAGCCCTGGTTGGGATGGGCTTCCTAATGAGTGGTTTTCAACCAATGTTGAGCAACTTAAGGATCCGTTGATTCGCCTATGTCAGCAAGTTTGGAATTCCAATGTCATGCGTTCAGATTGGAAGATTGCAATCATTCGCTTATTGCCCAAGGTTGGATTTTTATTTTCTATGTCTGGTCCTCGTTGACTCGACACCGGATTCCAGCTCGTTTGTGGATTTTGGGGAAGATGACCTCCATGACCTCTTTGAGTTCAGATTATTTTTGCCTTTTTCATTTCCTTAGATGGACAGCTTTGTGGCATATTTGGCGTACTCGGAATGCCTTCATTTTTGATTTAGTATCTGGTATTCATGGTCGTGGTCCGAATCGGGGGTTTAGTGTTGTGGCAAATCATCTCTATGGTGTCTGTTGATCTGGTTCTTCCCGATATTGCTGCTTCTTGGTTGGACACTGTTTGCTCCACACCAGCTGTACTTTCAGTGTGACATTCCTGTGTTAGAGTCTGTGTAGACTTTCCTTCATGTTTGTTATTTTTTGTTATTTCTAAAGCTGACCTGATGGTCTGATGTAAAATATTTACTACTTAATTAAATTATCTTAACGAAAAAAAAAGATCTATTAACGTCTCTAAAAGGCCAGAGTGGCCTATGAGACCATAACCAATACAAATGGTATCATAATCTCTCATCAGATAAGAAGAGTTAAAATTTATGTGTAAGTTTACATGGTATATTGAAATGAGAAGTATGGAAATTGAAAAAGTTGGAAAAAAAAAACTAAGTTTAAAAAGATCAAGAGTGCAGGGTATCTCCCCCTCAGTCTATGGAATCCACCAAGACTTTGCAAGCTACCTCCGACTGAGTCACCGCGCCAATCTGCCTCTATAACGAGCAATCATGATGCGAATGTGGCACATATGGGCACGCCTATGTTGCCGAGTAGGTACTCTAGGGCGTCATGCTCTACATAGCGTTGTAGCTCTGTCATCTCTGATGCCTCCTGATGCTGTATCTCGGCAACGCCTATCAGTAGGAGATGTAGTGTCCGGGGTGGTCGCGGCTGGGGTTTTAGCTACGCTGAAGTAGTCTATAACTGCTCTCTAGAGGGGTGGATGATGCTGGGGTCGCCTCCTATCTCGTAACAATAATGCTCTGCGTCATTGGAGCTCCAGCAAGAAAAGGCCCAAACATCTTTGGTCCTCATAGTCCATCACCCGTCTTAGTGGTCCAAAGCCCTCCTTAAAGAGGCAATGATAGCGGCCTCGGATATCATAGAATATAGTGCATCTACAAATGTAGTGCTTCTCTGTCTCTGGCTCCCATCCACAAAGTTGGCACATCCTCTCATCGGTTGCAATATGGCTCCATCGAACTGTCTCAATCATCAGCTGGTGCGATGAAATGCGGATCTAACCAATAGTAGCTCGGAGTCCGTGGGAAAGTTGAGCATCCATGTACCTAGGCCTCACTATGAAACCGTCATGAGAAAGTTGCAAGAAGTGGCTTTGGTATTGTGCCATTTTCATGCCTAATGGGAAAGGGGGCTTGGACCAAGTCCTTTCTGTCTCCACTTTAGTGATGTCAGCCCTAATCACACTACTCAGCTCTACACGACCGAGGCTCAAAGTAGCGCAGTTGAGGCTGTAATCAAACAGTGGTAGTCTATCTGTACTCATGCCATGTAAATTCAGCCACATGTTCATATGTGCATACCAACACTGTCTATCTCCCTCTGCTGCAAGTTGTCTTGAAGACTCCACGCTAGTCTAGGATATTGGTCTTTAGGGAGCTGCCATATCCTTTGGAGGAAAGTAATTGCTTGGAATAATGCCTCAACTACCATGGGTGGAGCGCCTGATTCTGCCCGGATGATCTCCTGTGGTACCAAGGCTTTTGCCCTTATCATGCGTGCTATCATCATGACTAGCGGTCTTTCTATGTGTTCCCAGCCATCATAATGTTGTGCTTTTGGTCCATCACAGTCCATAAGTGGCATCTGTCTAGTATGATAAAGGCTTGGGCCCCGAATGGCTGCCCCATAGAGTAGTGTGGGCTTAACTAAAGTGTCAAAAAGCCACAATTTGGTACGAGGCTCTTGAAATTGTATGTGTGCACACTACCACTCTAGAGTACCCAAAGCTGCATATGCCCATGCAAGCCTAGCCTCTGAAGTCTCCTTCCATGAAAACTGTGGCCCCTTGAAAGTGACCCCGAGGTATACATATTGTCTAACCATTTCCACAGGCTGGCCATCATACATAAAGTAATGCTCTGAGCATGTCACCCAAGCTGCTGAGGTGTTAAAGACCATGATTTTAGTGTTTCCGAGATTAACCTTGAGACATTTATCTTCACAGAACACATGCAATGCATCCAGATGCCGTTGTAGTCCCTCTGGTGAATTTGAGATAAGCACCATATCATCAGCATATAACAAAATTGGTATCAGTACCCCAGCCAAGCTGGCTCCCATACCACCCCATCTCTGCATATAATTGGAAATCTTATCAATGGACAGTCCAAACAGCAAAGGAGAGAGGGGAAAGCCTTGCTTTACACCCACCATACTAGAGACTGAGTCTGTTGTGCCTCTAGGCACTCGTACTCTCCCTGTCACAGTTTCATACAATGCATAAATACACCACTGCATATCCTCTAGGTCCCCAATGGCTCGCAACCTTTGCATGAGTCTTGCACGTGACACAGCAACAAAGGCTTTGTGGAGGTCCACAAAACAACAGTAGATTCTTTGTCTCCATGATAGTCCTCCTCAAATCGAGCCCTAGCGTGAATATATGGTCTAGTGTATTGTCGACTTTACTGTGGAGGATGATAGTTGGTGTATGGGAGAGGACTTAGATCACACAGAGTTCATGAGTTACTCCCAGCAGAGGATCAGAATAGTGTCTTGATGTGAAAGGAGATGGTACATTAATCTTGATCCAGCTACTTACATGATGGAGATATGGAGGCATTGCGTTTACCAGAAAAGTCCCTCACAGATGCTTACTATGGGATCCAAGAGAGGAGGCCCTTACAAAGATTATACTGGGTTCTAGGAGAGTGGACTTGTAGAAATGCATTCCTCAACAGACCTTGCAAGGTGGCCTTGCCTACAGCATCAGATTGGGGGGAGGATACATATGAGCAGGTGAGAGCAGAGCCAGCTGTGATTCAGCATTGGTACAAACAAGGTGTCTCTACACCTTACTTAACTGACTTTTGGAGGAGATTGAATGATAGCTTCAAACTCAAGAAGATCTAGCTCTTCTTGTCGTTAGTAGCACAAGTAGCACATGGGAGTTTAGGAGTTAGTACCTTGCTTGGATATGGCAGGTTTCTTGTAGCATGTGTGAGATGTAGAAAGCCAAAGGACACTCAGAGGCACTACCCATGGGACTTTCTCACCAGGGCCTAGGAGGTCTGGAGGGAGAGCCTTCAAGGCGGTCTTCCATTGTTGGCTAATAATATGATAATGACCTGGGGGCAGTAGCTTGGGTCACAAACAGGGGGGACTGGCATGTGGATACAAGAACCTTCAAGAGATTCATTACTTTCTCATTGTGGTGAGCCCTTGAGCATGGTCCTTGTGGTACTTCTCCCAGGTAGAGTGGACTGAGGGGCATTGTATATATGGGAGCTGATTGCTAGCATTTCTGCTTGGTTCATTTGGACCGCAAGGTGCAGTCACACCTGGATCTATAAGACATCTCTACTGCATAGATTCTCTACGATCTGGATAGAGACTATCCATACACTTGGAAATGGGAGAGACTACAAGATGACTCTGAGTCTATGAGGAGGAGAGATGCTTGTATTCACACTTGAGACTCTGGCACCTTCTTCCACTTTTCCAGTCACATATTGTTTGGCATTACAACCCACCAAACTAGTTGCCATTGTATTTATGATGTATTTAGTAGTCCTTTGACATGTCTTGTTTCATACTTCACATTTTATCTTCAGAATTTTCCTGAGGTGTTATTAGTTAAATTATATTTTCTTTCAATTTTTTTAAAAATAAAGTGCAGCAGTAACCTCCATTAAGCTGCTGACGATGTGCTCTCCTCAAGACTGAAAGATGTGGCATATCAAATAACTGGAGACATCTCAACTATCACTGCCATGTATCTGGTCATCATGTAGTTGCTGAGGATGCAATACTTGCTGCACAACAGGTGGGCTCTATCAATAGTAGACCATAGGTTCTTCCTTGATTTGTGCAGCTCTAACTTGAGGAATAAGTATCCACAAGTGGGTTGGACGAACCAGAAAATTGAAAGTCCATCACCTTAGACTTTATAACTTGGGGAATTTCACCAACAAAGGAAGAAAACCTAGTAACAAGTATTGAGAAGAGTGGGGAGTCATTAGATAGATTAGAAAAATAAAGGCTCATGTTACTACTCATAAAGTAACTCCACATCTTGAGCCCTCTACAAGGTGAGTGAGGTGGCAGCTTGTAGGTTCCTTTTCCCATGCATTTTTAGCTCTTTCTCAGGAAGCATCAAGTCAACCTCGATTGCATGAATATTGAGAGTTGGAAGAAAATTTCAGTCAGCTGTGAAACAAAAGAAATAATGCACTCTAACAAGAAGAGAGAGAGAGTAGGAAGCTCAAAATGATAGCTGTGGTGGGCAAGGCTCCTCAAAAATCTAGTGCAGCATCAATCTGACAATGAAGCTGAGTTCTAGGTGAGACTCAGCACCGAGATCCACGAAGTGTCACCAATCTTCTAGGTTATGGCCTTAATTGTCATGGGAGCATGAGATGGAAGGGAAAGAGAAGAAAATCATCTCGGTGCAGACAAGTCTGCAAAAATATCCTAAATGTTTAACACTAAGACTGCCCTAGTCTTGTTTATACAGGAGCCTCCCAAGCCCATTGAATTGGCACAATGGTTCAAAATCATGATCAATGGCACTCACACCAAGTTTTTAATGGGGAAAGGTGGTTTTTAGAGGTGCTAGTCTCTTCAAAGCAGACATCTCAATTGAATAGGGGAAAAGAGTTTTATTTTGAGAATTAGATCTTGTATATGTCATGCCATGGGAGCCAATTGAGCTCGGTAAAGACTCACTCAGGCATGAATGCTCAGGGTGGGTGGAGATCAAAGTTTGAAAGGTCTCTTGCACACGAGAGAAATGAAATGATGTATCGATGTTTACGAATCTCATAGTATGCAGGGCAGCAGCACATGGAATGGTCCTTTGTCTCTGGCTCTAACTGACATATCTGACTTATGCACTCCTTTGGTGGTATGGATCTATATCTGTTAGTCTCAATCTCTAACTAATATGAGGAGATGTGCAGCTGTCCAGTAACACATGTAATCCCATGTGAAATGTGGGTGTCCATGTATCTCAGGTGGACAATAAAGCCATCATCTGTAGTATGGAGAAGATGCTCTCTATAGAAGGCCATCTTCATCCCCAACTCCTACACTGGTGCTAACCATGTCCTCCTGGTGTCCAGCTGAGGGAGGTCTACCTTGATGATCCTTCTTGTATCTGAGCAGCTCAAAGGTAGAGATGGTGCATCAAGGGAGTACTGAAAGGGCAGTAGTTTGTCCATGCTAAGGGGGGTAGTTTGACTATGCTAAAGCCATGTAGCTCAAACTAGGCTGACATGTGTGCATACCAACATGAGGTATCTCCCTATTTGGCAAGCTATTGGAAGGACTCAAGAACTGGTCGTACATATCTATGTCTCCCATAGGCCATGTATGTATGAGACTTATTGGGTGAAGGTCTCTACTGAACAACATTACTACTCCACTTGAACCATGGCTACTGTGATGTATGCATGTCTCTCTCTTCTATGCTAACTCCCATCTATAGCCTGTCACTCATGGGACTGTAGTATGCAGCCCTTGATGTGTCACTGAGTAGAATACTATGTCTCTCCCTCTGAATGTCTCCTTGAATGCTCCCACATCCAATTTCAAGGCTCCATTACAATTCCAAAACTACTAATATAAGGCTAGTCCCATAGGTCTCACATTGTCATTTGGTGCATCTCCCCATGATCACAACTCTTCCTCCTCTATAAAATGCCAATTGGCCCTCCTCCTTGGCCACCTTAATTCTTGGCATACACTCCCTCATGTAGGCCAATTGGGTCAATGTGAGGTCATCACCCAAAAACACCCATGTACCATTCAATGTTTGCCATTGGGCTAAGAAATCTCTCCTGGCCTCTACAGTGTGATGGGGAGGATGAGAGGCACTCTTTCGAACTCTCCCCCATATTATCATGGGGAGTTTTCTTACCCACTCTCCAAGCAGATGTGCGTAAATCTTTCTTGATGTTAATCAAGGTATATAGTTCCTTGGTGTCTTCTTCCACCTTCTAATGCATTTTCAGCTCAACCACCCAAACATTAAGTGCTCTTACTTTCGGTTTTTGTTCTTATTCCAACGTGTCACATTGATGATGGTAGTTGTGGATGTATGGGCTGGTTGTTTCCTTTCTTGGCCACTTGGATCTATTACTCTGCTTCTTCCACCTACTTTTGAGTTTTCTTGAGCATCTCTGCCCAAGAACTGGCTTCCTTTTTTGTCTCCCCCTCTCTCTTTTGGAGCTGATTTACTTCCTCTTTGATTTGTCTGATCTCCTTGACTAGATTGGGCTTGATCTCTCCCTCCTCCAACCTGGAGTTGAGCTGCATTTCCTCCAACTTCTTAAGGGATGCAATTTCTTCATCTTGGGATTCTATCTTTAGGTCGAGCTTCTTGGTCCCTTCATTCAGCTGCCTGTTTACTGTATTCAGTGCATTATTAGATTCTTTTTTGGCTTTGTTGATGGTGTTTGTGACCAGCTGTTGGATCTTGACCCAATCTTGACCCATTCCATGATTGCACTAAAGAAAGCACCTAGTTTGCAAAAGAAAGAAAGAAACTTGCCTCTCTAGTTCTGCTAGTCGATTTTTATGTTGGAGAGCTCATCCACAATCCGCACTCTTGTCTATTTCGTCACTACTACCTTCTCTATCATATCCATGTCCTAACCTTTGCTTATGTACCTTTTGAGATAATGCTGATGGGCTCCCCCAAGTCTATGAAGGGGACTATCTTGCTTACATGTGCTTTTATATGTTTCCAAGATATCGATCCGACAGGGCTGCCCCCTGGCCCCGTACCTGTTCCTTCTCTTTGCAGAGGCGATGTCTCACTTCCTCAGGTCACGTGTGAGTGGATTACGTGGCCTCTAACTTCCAGTAAGAGAGGAGACCGAGTTGTTAGACTTAGAGTATGCAGATGATACAACGCTCTACATAGAGGACGATGAGTTGATGCTGGAGAGAGTGAGGCTGGCTCTTGAGGTGTTATGTTCTGTAGTGGGAGCAAAAATCAACTGGCGAAAGTCGGTTGGTTTCCTCATAGACCCGGACTCTAGCACGGAGTGGAGCGTCCACCTGGGATTTAGATAGGTGAGCAGAGGATAGACCGTCCGGTACCTAGGGTTCCAGGTGGAACTCGACATTACTCTCGCCTAGCAGTTTCTTCCAGTCCTCGATTCTATTCGGAGGAAGCTGACCTACTAGACCATGGCTCGTCTCTCACTAGCCGGCCGAGCCGTGGTGGTTAACCAGGTCCTCTTAGTGACGGCCTGGTACATTGCCGCCTTTGCTCTGATACCAGTTGAAAGGGAAGTGGAACCCAGGAGGAAGAAGCTTGGCGGTGAGAGCTATGGCGGATGGAGAACAAGAGTCAAGAGAGAGAGAGACTCAAAAGTGGGAACTCCAACAACCACAATGTGTGGCCGGGCCTTCCTTTATTCAAACTGTCACTAAAATAATAAAGAATAAGTGACTGTGACAAGTGCCCGCCACCTATATTGTGCAGTGGCGGGTACTGTCAGTGTAGTAATACACGAGCGGCTAGGCGGAGGTGCCTTTACCCCCAACAAATGTTAATTGGGCAATGATGGCTTGGAATATTTTTGCTTTGGCATTGGGTCTTCATATTAATACTTAGAAATCTACACTTCTCTCCTGTATGGAGCATGATCTACAGGCCTTGGGCTGGCATGGAATTGTGATCTCAAAGGGAAATATAAACCGACACTTGGGATATCCTATCGGTGTGGAGGTAGCTCCCCGTGCCTTACTGGATTGGATGGCCTTTCGGATTCATGACAGGTTCATGTACTGGAAATCTCAAGGTTGGCCTTTACATATCAGACTTAAAGTTGCTCAATGTATTATGATCAGTATGATATCATTCTTTTGGCTACTACTACCCTAGACTAAGAAGTCCCTTTTGGAATTGGTTCAACCTATCAGATTCATATTGTGGGAAAAAGAAAAGGCAATCATTTGGGACAAGTGTGGATTTCGTGGCAACATGTGACTATGCCTAAACGGATGGGGGGTACAGCTTTGTTGGATGTTAATTTGCATATGTCAATCTTGAGGTTAGCCCTTTTGCAAGCTTTATGTGTATAGAGTCATCCTTGGAGAGAGATTGCTAAATTTTTCATTGAAAAGACTAGCATCTCTCATGACAACACAGTTATTCATGCTTCCTAGTGGAATGTGCTTAATTCCTCGAGGCCTATTAAGGTCTCCCAATCTTTTCTCCTTTCTCATTTGATTGCATCCTAGTAGGAGATCTTACGTTTCTCAGTTTGGCACCCCCCTAATATTCGTAAGGAGATGAATTTGCTACAAGGAGAAGTACTGGCATCCTCCAAGTTGTTGGATTGGCTAGACAAAGATTTGCAGAAAGTCAAGTTTAATCGGATGGCTCGTTTGGGGTTGCGAATAGTTTTTGATATTGTATTCCTAGGCAGTCCCGTCTTTATTCTTTTCGGCATATTTGTTAGCATTTTCGGGTACCCCGTGGATATTGTGACATCTGGTCATCCATATAGGCCAGACTTCAGAGGTTCTCTCCTTTGCCTATGCTATAGCCATTGTATCCATGCCATGACTAGATGTTTGTGCTTCCGGATGATTTCAAGAAGAGGTCTGCTAACCAAATATATCATCAGATGGTGGAGGCCAAGAGATGGGCCACTATAAAGGTGAATAAATTATGGCATACAAGGGATGGCAAAAAGAAGTGGCAGGAAAGATTCATTCAGCTTTGGAAGTCTAAGGTTTCCTATCAAGGTAAAGTCTTCTTGTGGAGACTGTTGATTGGTGGTCTTCCAACTGGAGAGGGGTTGCATGCTCGAAAGATTTCTGCCAGTCATTGTGTATTCTGCACTACATGTAATGAAACATCGCTTCATCTTGTTTTCTCTTGTCCGGTTGCTCGACAAATCTGGAGTTTTATTTCCCGCATGTGGTTCTCGGTGATTTAGCACCGGATAACGGCCCATTCATGGATTATGGGAAAGCTGCCCTCTCTGCCTTCCTTGCATTCTGATTATTCCTGCCTTTTTAATTTCCTTAGATGGACTCCCTTGTGGCATATTTGGCGTACTCGGAATGCCTTTATTTTTTATTCAGTTTCGGGCATCCATGGTCATGTGGCCCATGTTCGAGGTTTAGTGCTGTGGCAGATTTCTTCTATGATATCAGCTGACCTGGTTCTTCCTGACATTGCTGCTCCCTGGCTGACTATTGTTCGATCTACTCCAACTGTCCTTTCTGTGTTATTTTTTTCTTTATGTAAAAAGTCTTGATAGTCTTTCGTCAGTTTCTCTGATGACCTGATGGTCTGATGTAATAGACAGTGAGAGATACAGGGACAATGCTGACCTGATGGTCTGATGTAAATATTTACTACTTAATTCAATTATCTTCACCAAAAAAAAACTAAACTAAAATCCTCCAAAGATGAAGATGGCTCAAAACCCCAAGATCTTAATCTTGAGCTCATACGTGGTTGAGATAGCATGGTTGCACAAGCACAAACTCTGCGAGAAATGTAACCTAACTCAACACGATTTAACACTTACTCAAGCTTCACAGTATGTAAAATCTCCAGTGTTCCTGGATTAATTTGAACTTTGGAGTTACTCGTAGCAACGTGCTGAATGCTCAAAGCTCTAAAGAGATCAGGAGACTTGACTGATCTGTTCTTGTCTGAAGCTATTTAATGGATCAGGAGGATCAGATGACCTGTTCTGTTCTGAAAACTAACTGATGAAGATGGCAAATATATTCCATTTGGCATCATCAAAGCATTAACTCGTGTTTCCAGCATGATGAGCTTACTTTGGACTTCATTATGAATCACCACAGTATTGTAGGCCCCTTTTTCCATTTCTCAATTGCAAACTTCAGTCGGTGGGTATAGCAAGCCAATGTCAAGAAAAGACTTCCGAAATCGGTTAAGAAAGGATAAAAAGAATTGTTCTCTGGATTGCTTAACAAGGTAAATCAAGTTTTGTACCAATATTAATGGAAAGGGTCAATAATCATTTTAAAACCAAAAGTTGGTAAAAAGCTTCATATGTGTGTATAACTCAGTTCAAAATCAATAGAAAGCTCTCAAACTCGCATAAATGACTTTGACATCATGCTAATACTTAAGATGAATAAAAGCAGTAATCAAGTGATGTTTTTGCTTAAAGCACTACAGAGTTTGATGAGTCTCTAGCAACCTATACAGGTGCTGTACTGTCCGCTCTCAACAGGCACTCATTCCATTGGGCAGATAGATGTGACAAGTTCTTTGCAATGTGTGGATTCTTTAACTTGCACAGGCTATGCTCTTCCACCTCATGTTGCCATCTCCAAATATGCTTTGGATTTTGGTAGTGTACCACTTGGATGTGATAATCTTCGTTCTCTGAATGTAATCAACATGTCAAATGTCCATGTAAGCTTCCAATTCATGGTCTCCATGTCTGGAGTATTTCGTATTTGGCCAGTAAAAGGAGTCATCAAGCCCCAGTCTGCTGTTTCTATTCATATAGAATTTTCTCCAATTGAAGCTGCAAACTACTATAAAAGAGCTATTTGCATTGTGCAAGATCAGCATCCATTATACTGTGACCTAGTTGGGAGTTGCTTCCACGATAAAGTAAACTTTCCAACACTCAAACCACATCACGTGATCAAATACAGAGAACAGGTGAATGTTGACAGAACTGTCTCAACAACAGCAGACAGTTTGGGCAAAACTGCTTGTTTTGACAAGGGTGATCCCAACAGTTCAAGTGATTTACTCCTGGATCACCCATACCAAGGGTCAACTTGCAAAGAAACAAGGACTTGCAGTCCCTCCTTATCGCTCTACATGGGTGAACCTCACATACAGAGTCCATTTGCGACATGCGCAAGTTCATCAGATGGATCATACTATGGAAAGACCCAAAGGATTTGTGATAAAGTTTCTGAGCAGGCCTGCACAGCAGATGAATTATGGGAGGAGTACTTTCTTGGAAAGACTCCACAATGCAACTCAATAGAGATGGAACCCACTACCCTAGAATTTGGAGTTGCTTCACACTTTGGAACAACTAATGCAAAGGATGTAACAGTTAAGAATAATTCCAGCAACGCATTTATTTGTCATTGGCAAACCTATACTTGTGACATGAAGACACCTGAACTTGTGAGAAGCACAGGACCATGGAGTGATGATAAAAAGGCAGAATGCATTTTTGAGGTCTCACCACAAGCTGCCATGCTGCTACCACATGCTAGCATAACATTCCATATTACATTTAGGCCTGATAAGGAAAATCAGTATTATGAGGACACACTGAATCTATACATTTCGCATAGTGACAAGGACAAAACCCTCTCCATGCCACCTTCACTGTTGTACCTTCAGGTAGCAGGAAATAGTTTCAGCTGTGAGTCGCAAGAATTTGTGCCTCAGGCATACTTTTTTCCATCAAAGGTTCTCTTCCCTCCTGTGATGCCAGGGGTTTCAGCATACCAAACTGTTGCACTTCGGAATCAAGGGTGCACACCCTTAAGGTGAATAAAACTAGATTGACCAATACGTTTTTTTACTGTAGAACCTGTGAAGAACTAAGTAGAACTAGTAAAACCTCTGAGGTATGTACACATTAGCATTAGCTGTGTATAAATTACTTATCCTGATGTCTGTCTGAAACTGTAGGTTTTCTTTCAAACGTGAGTGTCTTGGCCACGTGTTTTCTGTAAAGCCTTCCGAAGGTCTGGTTCCAGAAGGTAGCTTCCAACTTATAAGTTTCAGATTTAATGCCACCACTCCCAGCTCACATATGGTGAACCTTCCTTGTATTCTAAATAATATGCAGGGAGAGGCGATGTCATTGCCCTTAGTTGCAACTTGTGATATTCCTCAGGTATCGTTCCCAATAACGTTCTTGCAGAAATCATGAAAATCCAGTACTTCCACAAAATTGGAAATGCTTGAAATTTATTTTACTTTGGGCAGATCACATTGGACAGCAGCACTTCTATTCTCTTCAAGTGCAGTAACATTGGTGTCTCTGTCAGTAGGGTGATTACTATGAAAAATTTGTCCAATGTTCCTGCCTCTTTTGACTGGAGAATACCACCGACATTTGTAAGGGTATTTTCTGTGGATCCTTCAAGTGGAATCATTATGGGCAAGCAGAAAGTGAAGCTTACATGTTCATTTTGTCCAGCTTCTGCAGAAAATTACTGCATCCAAGCTCCATGCTTTATTACACCTGTGATTGAGAAGGCCATTTACAGCACACATGGAATGTTAGTCAAGAGGTGTCCCTCCTTTAAGACAGGCGAAATCTCTGCCACATTTCAAGGACAAGGAAGATGTGGCTCTGTGAATGTTGAACCTCGGGAATTGAACTTGGGTTCACTCATTGTCGGTTTTCCTCACAGGACCAAATTAAGCCTTTACAATTCCACAAATTGCACTTTGGATTACATGATGGATTATATCTCATTGAGAGACACAACTCAAGATGACTACACAGTAAAATTTGATAGCTCTCAAGGAAGCATCCCCTGTCGCTCTTTCAAAGACATCACCGTAACATTCAAGCCAAAGACAGCTTCCAATTTTTGTGTTTGCATTGTCTGCAATGCTTTTCCTGCCCTTCCACAGGACGAGAAGGCTAACCAGTTTGCAGCAATGCCCCATAGTATTTTATCTGCTCGGGCGATGTTCCCTTCTCTCTCCCTTTGTGGTGCTAGGGCTGAAGGCTTGAGTGGAGCACAGATGTGGCGCCAGCTGTGTCTTGATGAGCTAGACCTCCTACTTGCTCAGGCAGAGGTCAAGCAGAATGGGATCAGCCAAGACTTCTTTGGACTTGGAGCTCCAGAAAATCCCACACCTCCTTTCAGCATCTATTTTGGCCGCAGTAACCTAGGCATAAAGCCAACCACCATTGAGCTGGTTTTCACAACCCGCAGTTGCTTGGTGGTGTCATGGAAAATAAAATTGTGGAATGATAAAGAGCTGGATTTGGAAAACTGGGTGGAAGAACCGGAACCGAATGAAAGGGAACGCTTGTATATGACCGCTTCTGAGCAAGGGCTGTTCCAAGTGTCTCCCAAGGAAGGACTTCTGCATCCGGGAGAAGATTTGCATATCAGGTTTGAGTACAAGCACAACTTGGGAGGGATGCATGTTCTTCCTGCCATTTTGCAATTAGAAAATGGGAGCTCCCTGCCCCTCAGGATTTGGGGAGAGACTTTGCCTAGGCGCATGAAGATCCTCACAGCACAAGATAGCACCTTTGTATTGAAGCCTGTTGTGATTGGAACTCTAAATCCACCAGTCCAAACATTTGAGCTTCGGAATGATGGATTGTCAGAACTCGAATACAGCATTGATTTGGATCCACTAATGTGTCTTCAAAAGGACAACTACAATTTCAATGTACTTGTATGCTTAAATCCGTCTGGCATCATACCACCTAATGAGACAGTGCTGCTGAACTGGATTTTTCGACCCATCCAAGCTAAAGAATATTCAGTGGACCTGCTAATTTCAGTGGAGCATGGTGAAGGTGTGCTGCTGTCAATCCAAGGTTCCGGCATCACTAAGCTTCTGGAGGTTCCAGAAAGGAGGAAGGATTCTCGAGATGGAGCATCTACCCCTAAGCCCAACCCCAAGGCATGCCAATGGACAGGATTGCCTGCAATGCTCTCAACTGAACACTTGATTTACAAAGAAGTTCAAATGTTATCTTCCTCGGGAAAGCTTGTAGCTGTCAGAAATTTATCTAGTCTCGCCAGAATAGGCTTCTTCTGGCACTGCAGTTTTGCTGCAGACAGGTCCGTCTATGGCCACTTCTCAGTCATACCTTCAGAAGGGGTGATAGAGTGTGGTAAAAGCTGTGTGTGCAAAATAACATTCACTGCAGGAATGCACCCACAAATCTTTGAAACAACTCTCTACTGCCATGTCTGGGAGATGCCCCTAGAGACAGTTGTAAGGGAAACCAATAGAAACATAGTGGAAGAGCGTGATGAGGAGGTTTTGGAAGAGGACTGGAACCAGCTAGGGTCTGTTACTTTCAATAAGAATCAAGCTCATCACTGTGTTATGACAAACCTCACACACACAGTTAAACAAAAGTTCCCAAGACTTGCTCAAAAGAAGCATCTTTGTTTTGCATCCACAGCAGCATCTAGTACTGATGTTCAAGAGAGTTACTTGCAAAGAGGTGTGCTATACTTGACTGTTTCCTTGTCCATTCAAGCAGCAGAAGGTGATGCACAATCACGGGTGCCAACAGAACCTGTCACCCAAGAAGAAGAGCAGCATCTCCAGGAGAAACGCTGCACAGAAGGTGAAGTTATAGAATTGCTTCTGAAAGAAATGCTACAGCAAGGAGTGAAGGTAAGTTTGTATGAAAGATCCCTTGTACTCCTTCCCTTGTCATTGGAAACTTGTATCATCTCTGTAGTTCTCACAGTATTCAGTCTGCTGCAGGAAGTCATGGAAGAAGGCTGGTTGGAAGCACAGGGACAAGATCAGGGACCATTGTTCTTCGAGCAGTTTCAAGGAATACCTTCAACCATTGGTGATTGCTCACAGGGAAAACAACCAGGGATCGTGGAGCTCTTGTGCAGCTCAAAAAAAGCATGGGCCTGCAAGATGGTTTGCCCTCAACACCATGTAGATGAGTTTGAGCTTCCCAAGCAGATGCTAGAGTTTATGCTCTTTGATGTGCTGAAGGATCTGCATGATGAAAACCAAACTCTGCTCATGAATACACTATGATTTTCTCTGATGTACATGATGGCAACCAATTTTGCAGTGGCACACTATGCCATACACATATATACGTCCTATATCAACCTCTACCTGAAGGTGAGCATGACAGTTTCTCCTGTGAATTTACCCCTTATTGAGTTAGTCAGAAAAGTATGCATGTCACATCAATTGTATGAGCCCCTATTGCACATGGTTATACTCGGTCTATCTCAAAGAATTCACCCGTGTGCAACATCAGGATATGATGTGGCATTCCAGGAACCACAATTATATGAAACCCTATTGTACAATATCAGGATATCATGCGTTTCATGGAAAGCTTTGTCCTAGAACTGCATCCCTTAACAGAAGTTTTGAAGGCTCTGATGGTTTCCCTCACCTTTCATGAACTGTATAAATCCATGGCTGAAAGGTTGAGACAAGGTTCAAGGCAATGCAGGAAACCCAGCTTGCTGTTTTTCTAGCTTTGTAGATCAAACTTCAGTCGTACAGAAGCATTTGGTAGCAACTACAGTAACAAGGCTGCAAAGTTTGTTGTTGGAGATGTACCAGAGAAAGAAAGATTCAAATTGTTACTAATGAAATCTTCATAAGTGATCTCTATTGAGAAGGGAAAATGTCGCAAAAGGTTCACAAGCAGCAAATTGAGGAAGAAGCTTGGTTTGCACCGTGACTTTTCAAGGAAGCAGGGGGGTTGGTTAGACTGCAGAGGAGTGGCTTGTATGCTCTAAAGGATTGTAGATTCACATGCATATGCAGATGTCTGTGGCAGAGAATTCATGCCAATGATTTCTGTACAAAATTTTCTATGCCAATGATGCCTGCAGCAGAGAATCTATTGCAACTATGATGGAAAAGAGAGCCATTTACAGCAATAAGTAAGTTTCAGTTAAAAATCTCGAGCTAAATGTCATAATTCACATCAAACTACGCAATGTAGGGTCAGACACCAAAGATGAGAAGAGTGCTTTCTGCTGAAGATTGAGGCGCTGATCATACTGCCCCTGAATTCTCCTGTCAAAAATGGGCAGGACAAATCACTATTTTGTCCTCATGGGAGCAAACTGTTTTAGAATAAATTTACAGTATGGATGATCTTTTATGGTTACCAGGCTGAGCTTAGAAGCCAGCTGCAGAGGTTGCATGAAGAGCACCCGGTATTGATTTACAGGGAATTGTAGGCAAAAGTAAGGTCCATCAACTGAATTATGAGCAGCAAAGCTGGAGCTTCACAAATTGATGATATATGATTAGGCAATTTCTCAATCCTGCAGATAAGGCTCAAGGGGTCATATTAGAAGAAGAGCTTGTTTAGTACCACCTTCCAAAAACTTGTTAGGTATTCTGTGATTTAGAGTTCTCTTACCAGCATATGGCTAGATTGGGCACAACAAAAAACTTGCATTTGTGTAGCTTTTGGTGTCATATTTAAGGGATCTTATCATCAGCTATGTAGGACTTAAAAAGAGGGGTTTCACTCCCGCAACCATAATATGTCCTCCCTTGAATTTAAACATTTCAATTTTCTTGCATTTGACTACCAAAGGAAAAGGTAGAGCTTGCTATCGAGGGCAAGGTTCAAATTTTTTTTGGGGGAAACCATATGTCAATCCTTCTTATCATGCATTTTTCACATTCTTGTAAAATTTTGCTTAAAAACATGTATTTTAAGAAAATCCCCCTCCTCACATCACTTTTAAAAATTTGATCAGTTTTATATTATCACAGATCATAAGTCTACCACTAATGGGTATAGTTGGTAAGCTTTCTTACAACCACCTCAATGTGATCTTTCCCCAGACAAGCTAGCATGCTTAGAATCCACTTGACAACCTTGTCAAAATGATCTTCTTTCATTGGAAGCTACTACTAACACATCCATATTTAACCCTACCTATGGCAACAGTAGAGTCTCTACCTACTTTCTTCTCAAGTCAAAGTTATTGAGATTCATGTAAAATTGTACTAGCAATCCTTGCATGCTCCATGCACATAGAAGGCCAAGCTACTTCATAGAAAAGTAGCATTGTTAGGGATGTTAAGTTATCGTGCTTCTGCACAACAACTTCACTTTTCTCACTTCTTCCTCCACACATTATATTAATCATATCTTCCTTGTAAGTTGAAGGTCTTCAATGTGTGCATGTAGTTATGCTGTGCTTGAAAGAAATAAGATGAGGAGGAAGGAGGGTTTACAAAGGGACTCCAAAATAGGACAAAAATTCCTCTTCATAGTCAACTTTGTAGATTTCTTGGACGATACCTATGCTAAAAATACCTTACAAATTCTCACTGGACCTATCTATCTAAAATGAGAAGTTGCCATGTAAATTATCCGTGTTGAATTAATTTGGGCCTATTTTTTTGAAATGAGAAGTTGCCACAGATTATCCTTGTTGAATTAATTTGTGGATAGTACAGAGAGGAAAAGAGCTATGGAACAGAAAATGAAAGGTGAAGACACTATATTCGTGTGTGTGCGTGTGTGTAGAGAGGGAGAGAGTACTACCGAATTGACTGTGAAAGGTGGTTGCACATGAGAGAGCAATCTATAACTCCATTAGCATTAAATGTGAAAGGAGATGGCACAAGACACATGCATGCACACACACACATATGAACCATAAACACACACACAGACCTCTCTCTCTCTCTCTCTCTCTCTCTCTCTCTCTCTCTCTCTTTTTCGTGAGGAGAATTGAATAAGATAGTGAATATTTACATCAGACCATCAGGTCAACATTCTATCTGTAGCAGTTATTTTCTATTACATCAGACCAAGAGGTCAGCATATTCTGTCTCTCTCACTCTTTGTGTAACTAAGTAACTAATATTTACATGAGGCCTGCAGGCTATCAGAACAACCAGAAGAACCTATTACATGAACAGTACTATCAGATCACACAAGAGTAGCTGGAGTAGAGAGAACAATCGCCATCCAAGGAGCAGCCATATCCGGAAGAACCAGGTCCACTGACATCATAGAGGAGATTTTCCATAACACTATTCCTCGCACACGGGCCACATGCCCATGGATGCCCGATGCTGAATCAAAAATAAGGCATTGCGAGTATGCCATATATGCCACAGGGCTGTCCATCTAAGGAAATGAAATAGGCAGGAACAATCTGAACTTAAAGAGGGCATAGAGGACATATCTCCCATAATCCATGAACGAATTGATAGGCGGTGCTAAGTCACCAAGGACCAGACAAGGGAAATGAAATTTCAGATCTATCGTGCAACAGGGTAGGAGATAAAGGGGTGAAGCAATGCCTCATCACACGTAGTGCAGAAAATACATCGCCCAGCAGAGATCTTTCGGGCACGGAGCACTTCGCCCATTGGAAAACCTCCAATGAGCAGCCGCCACATGAACACTTTTCCCTGATACGGAACCTTAGACTTCCAAAGTTGGATAAATCTTTCCCGCCACTACTTTTTATTGTCCCTACGATGCCATAATCTATTCACTTTTCCCATGGCCCATCTCTTGGCTTCCACCATCTGATGATATATCTGATTAGCTAACCTTTTCCCAAAATCATCAGGAAGCACAAACATCCAGTCACGCCAAGGATCCAATGGCTATAATACAGGCAAAGGAAAAAACCTCTGAAGACTGTCGTGTATGAACGACCAAATGTCCCTGTATCCACGAGGCACTCGAAAGTACTGACGAATACGCCGAAAGGAATAAAGACGGGCCTGCCCAGGAATAACACCATCACTGACTGTCTTCAACCCCAACCTAGCAATCCGATTGAACTTGTCTCACTGCAAATCTTTTTGTGGCCAATCCAATAACCTTGAGCAAGCCAATATTTCTCCTTGCAACGAATTTTCCTCTTTATGAATATCTGGGGGACGCCAAACTGCAAAATGAAGCATCTCCTGCCAGGAAGCTATCAAATGAGAAAGAAGAAAAAACTGGGAGACCTTTAAAGGCCTCATAGAATTAAGCACATGCCACCAGGAAGCATGAATAACCATGCTACCATGAGAGATGCTAGTCTTTTCTATGAAGAATTTGGCAATGTCTGACCAAGGATGACACTGAGTACATAGACTCTGCAACAGGGAAAGCCTCAAAGTGGCCGTATGCAAATTGACATCTAGCAAAGCTGCATCCCCCATCCTTTTTGGAGTGGTCACATACTGCTAGGAGATCCATATCTATCCCAAACGATTGCCTTTATTTTTCCAGAGCATAAATCTGATAGGCTGAACCAAATCCAAAATGGACTTCTTTGTCCAAGGAAGTAGTAGCAGAAAGAATGAGATCATACTGATCATTATACATTGACATGTAGTGGTCAACTCTAGGATTTCTAGTACATGAACCTGTCATGAATTCGGGAGGCCATCCAATCCAACAAGGCTCGGGGAGCAACCTCCACACCAATAGGGTATCCCAAGTGTCTGGTTATATTTTCCCTTGTGATCATAATTCCATTCCAGCCCAAGGCCTGCAAATCATTCTCCGTACAAGAGAGAAGGGTGGATTTTTGAGTATTAATGTGAAGACCCGATGCCAAAGCAAAAAGATTCCAGGCCACCATTGCCCGGTTAACATTAATACCATCCACCTTAAGGAACATAAAAGAATTATTCGCCAAAGATTGACCCACAAGCCGGTCACCGCCAGGAAGTGTTAAGCCAACTATCTCACCTTGAACTGCCAACTTATCTAGTAATGAGAGCATGGGGTGAGTAACCAAAGCAAACAGCAAAGGGCTAAGAGGAAAGCCTTGCCGAAGGGACCGGGATAAGGCAATTTCCTGAGTAATCCCTCCATTAAGAGCAATATGGGCCACAACACCCTGACTAATAGTATCAACTAGAGAAATCATACAAGGCCCAAAACCCATTGTAGACATTAATTGCCACAAGAAAGACCAGCTCACATGATCAAAAGCCTTCTCAATATCCAACTGAAGCATAACAACCTGCTGGCTAGAAGCTTTGGCATAGTCAATTCTAAGCTGAGCATTCAAAATGTTGTGCATAATATTCCAACCTAAATAATAAAACCGTATTGACGTGGATGAATGAAGAGCGGGAAAACTTTTTGCAATCTGTTGGCAATAATTTTGGAGAAGATTTTATACAATGATCCCATAATAGAAATGGGTCTCCATTGTTTCAAAGAGGTCCGAGAGGGAACCTTGGGCAACAATCTGATGACAGCAATCTTCCAATCCATAGGCATCATACCAGAGTTCCACACCTGCTGACACAAGCGTGTTAATGGGTCCTTAAGCTGTTGCACATGGGCTGAAAACAGCTCATTAGGAAGCGCATCCCAGCCTGGACTTTTCCTTCTATGCAAGTAAGACAACACCTCTTCCACTTCATCTTCAAAAATATTAGCCTCCATTAGATTCACCCATTCTGGTTTGACCTGATTACTAACTAGGCCACAAATATGTGTTCAAGCCGAGAGAACAGCATCGGAAAGAATCTCTTGTGGACCCAACAAGGCCCTATAAAAGTCAACAGTCATCTGAATAATGGAGGTAGGATCGGTCACCATATCACCTTCTCTCTCTCTCTCTCTCTCTCTCTCTCTCTCTCTCTCTCTCTCTCTCTCTCTCTCTCTCTCTTTTTCGTAAATCTCTCTCTCTCTCTCTCTCTCTCTCTCTCTCTCTCTCGTAAAAGGTAATTGTATTAATTATGAAAAAAAGATACAAGTTTACATGATTACAAGATACACGAGGGCCCTAAGCCAACGTGTGTAAAATCCCAATACTAAGCCACAAAAAAGTTACACAAGTCATGGCAAAGACCCAGAGGAAATTGCCATATGCCAGGGAAGCAAGTCCTCCCGAGGGAGCAAGTCCAAGTGCCGAATGAGATCTATCTGTCAATGCAAGAGACCTTTAAGCCGGGCAATGTGTCTCGGTACATTAGAGGCCGAATCAAAAAGAAAGGCATTCCGCGTGGTCCAAATGTGCCAGTATCCCCAGTATGTGAAAAAGTGGAATAAGATCTTCATATGCAACTGTGGCAGTGTGGGGTATTTTGGGCGCACAAAAACCCAATCGAAAGGGGTTAGTGAGGACCCCACCACTGCGCGCCAAACCTGTGACAAGAGTGACCAGATATTCTTGGCGAGCGGGCAAGAAATAAATCGATGTCGGGCCGATTCCACAGTAGTGGTACAGAAGAAACAATTGCCGTTCGAGATTCTACGCTTGGAAAGGGCCGAGGCAAGAGGAAGACCACCAATCATCACCCGCCAAAGAAAAACCTTGCATTTGAAATGTGTCTTATTCAACCAGCCCTCCATCACAGTTGCCTTCCACCATGACTGAGATTTCCGCAATCCCCATACAGTATTAGCTTTCACACCCAGCCATTGATGATCTTTAATGAGAAGATGATACACCTGATTAGCAGAGGCCTTTTCCAGACTCAACCGGCCTGCAAGGTCCCAGTCCTGCCAAGGACGATCCACAGCCAGGGTAGGAAAGGGTTGCCTGCCCCGAAGCACCGACAAAAGCTGTTCCCATAAATCACGGTATTTGCGCGGGATTCTGAAAAGTCTCCTAGCAGTATGAAACGATGCGAAGACATTACGAGTGGCAAGGGTGGCATCCGCAACTGAAGTCACACCCAAACGGGCCATGCAATTAAATCTTGGTCTGAGCTCATGTTTGTCTTCCCATGAAAGTAATCTCGAGAGTGCCAACAATTCCAGTTGAAAGGAGTTAGTATGTAAGCGGTTCCCCACTGGATGCCAATGCGCCTTTTGGAGCACCACTTTCCAGGAGCCGACCAAATGCAGTAACAGAGAGGAGGGACTAGAAAACCAGGAGTCTGCATTAAGGACATGTCACCAGGAGCATCGAAGTCATGTATTACCATGCCGAAGCCTGCTGTCCTTAAGAAAATAACGGGCTATAATGGTCTATGGGTGATGATCCACACACATAGCATGAAAAAGAGACCAACGAAGAGCCAACATATGAGTTTCAGCATCCAAAATAGCTCCACCACCCAGGCGTTTGGAGGTACATGTATGTGACCATGAAATCCACGAAATACCTGCGTGCAATGAATCCTTCTTCCATAACATGAAACGAATGGGGCGAGTGAGAGTCTTCAAAGTAGTAGGAGTCCACAGCAGCAATGGCAAGAAATATGTGAGCATTGGCAGCATAATTGTCTAAGCCACTTTGAGGCGGACATGGAATGGCCACGCTTGCGACTTCCAATACATAAACTTAGCTGCCAGTTTCTGTGAAATCCACTCCAGTAGTTCCTTTGGCCAAAGATCAACCCCCAATGGGTATCCAAGATGCTTAACAATGGAGCCACGGGGAACAACCTAACCTTTCCAGCCCAATGACTGTAAATCAGACTCCATGCAACTGAGAATGGCTGATTTGAAGGCATTGATGTGAAGACCAGAAGCATGACCAAAGAGCGTCCAAACATCTAATGCCTTGCAAATGTTGTGTCAAGATTGTGGGAGAGAAGGAAGGAGTCTCACTTGTAGCTTTCTTGCTTGCACAATGGGAGAATACACACAAAGGTGGAGACTGAAAACAGTTTTCCTCTTCTTAGTTGTGTAAGCCAAAAGAACTCAAGTACATAGAAATAGAAGAACCCTATATATGGGTCTCAAACCAAACTCAACTAACTAAGGTGGCATACTAACTGAGCCATGAACTAGAGTAGATAAGGATAGCTGTCATCTAGCTATTATTCATGGGCGGTGTACCAACCGCATCTGCAACTGACAAGTCGGTGACATAAATGCACAACGGTCACCCTAGCATATCACGAGTGGAGCTCGATATCTCAACACTCCCCCTCGAGCTCAATCCCAATTCCTGCACACCAAGCAGGTCTCTGAACCTGCGCAGCTTCTCTACGCCCAATGCCTTCGTAAATATGTCAGCTACCTTATCCTCTGTGCTGACATAAACTAGATCAATAAGACCTAGTAAAACCCTCTCCCGCACATAGTGATAATGCACCTCAATGTGCTTTGTTCTAGCATGATAGACTGGGTTATTTGCCAAGTGTATACTACTCATGTTATCACAATAAATGACAACTGGCCCATCTGTAGGCCGATGCATATCATAAAGTAGCTTATGCAACCAAGCTACCTTACATGCAGCCATTGTTGCGCCCCTGTACTCAGCCTCTGTGCTCGACAAGGCAACTGTAAGCTGTTTCTTGCTGCTCCAAGTGACTGCAGCACTCCCAAAAGAGAATACATATCCACTGGTAGATCGTCTATCAGAAATACTACCAGTCCAATCAGCATCAGTGTATCCATGCAACTGTATCTGAACCCCAGTCATGCGTCTAGCCGCATCCAAATGCGATTTCCTTGGAGCCTACATAAACTGACTTACCAATCCAATAGCATAGCTCAAATCTGGCCTGGTAATAGTCATATAAATCAAACTTCCTACTATACGTCTGTACATAGTAGGGTCTTCCAGAAGCTCACATGCATCTGCGCTCAGCTTCACATTCTGCTCCAAAGGAACTGAAATAGGCTTACAACCTGTCATCCCATATTTAGACAGCATGTCCAATCCATACTGCCTCTGCAAGAGCCGTATCCCACTTGGTGATCTAATCACCTCAATGCCCAAGAAATAACGCAGCTCTCCTAAATCCTTCATCTCAAACTTCTGCTTCAATAGCATTTTCACATGAAGGATATCTTCATCACTGTCACTTGTTATAATCAAATCATCAATATAAATGACAAGTAGCATAATACCTTTCTCTGTTTTTCTCACATAAAGTGAGAAATCTGCCTTGGAAATCTGAAAGCCAATAGTGACAAGATACTGTCCTATCTTGTCAGACCATGCTCTAGGTGCTTACTTCAAGCCATACAAGGCTTTCTTCAACCTGCAAACAAACTCAAGATGAACAGCATGCACATAACCTGGTGGCTGCTCCATATATACCTCTTCTTGCAAATCACCATGCAAGAAGGCATTCTTTACATCCATCTGATGTAAAGACCATCCCTTTGATGCAGCCATAGCAATGACTGCTCTTACGGTTGCCATCCTTGCAACCGGACTGAATGTTTCTTCATTATCAATGCCATATGTTTGTGCATACCCCTTGACTACTAATCTTGCCTTGTATCTGTTCACAGAACCATCTGCATTGTACTTCACCTTATAAACCCACTTACAACCAATTGCATTCTTACCTTTAGGCAAAGGTACCAATTTCCATGTAGCATTTGCTTCCAAGGCATCCATTTCTTCATCCATAGCTTTCTCCCATTTTTCTTTTCTTATGGCTTGCTCAAAAGAAGTGGGTTCTAGTTCCTGTATCACTTTGACCATATATGCATAGTGAATGGCTATAAATCCATCATATTTCAGCCTATCCACAGGATACCTAGCTCTGGTAGACCTGCGCAAAGTAGGTTCACTCCCAGGTGCTCTCAAAACATCCCTGGTCTTCCTTACTCTAGGTGTAACAATAGAAGGAATACCCAACTCATCATCAATGCTCTGTTCTAAGCCACTGGATTCACCATTTACATAAGAGTGACCTACATTCACATCAAACATGGGCTGATCTACCTTCTCTTTTCCTTTTCATGAAACCTGCATACCACTATCTGCATTGTTTTGAGGAGATTCTCCTGATCTCAATCTGCCTGTCCATGGCGAAGAATGTGAACCACCGCTAGAGGACACTCCAGGTCCACTAATATCTTGTGACTGTTGCTGTGAATTCTGTGCAGCATTACCATTTTGTGCATCTACATTATTAATCACATTTACTGGTTTATACCAGCTACTCATCTCATCAAAAACAACATCTCTACTCACTATAAACTTATGAGTAGAAGGGTTATAGCATCTATACCCTTTCTGCTCTGCAGAGAATAACCAATAAAGATGCACTTCTCAGCTTTTGGATCTAGCTTGGATCTCAACTCATCTGGCACATGAACATAGGCAATGCAACCAAAAATCTTCAAATGAGAAATATCTAGTTTCCTACCAGTATACCTCTCCTCTGGAGTCATCCCATGTATTGCTGCAGTGGGAGTTCTGTTCATTATGTAGACTGTTGTAGCAACTGCTTCAGCCGAGTAAAAATCTGGCAAGTCTTTTTCGTTGAGCATGGCATGAGATACCTCTCTAATATGCCTGTTTTTTCTTTCTGCAATTCCATTTTGTTGTGGGGTATGACTGCATGAGTATTGCTGCTTTATGCCATGCTCCTGCAGGAACCTTGCAAACTCATTTGAGAGGTACTCTCCCCCTCCATCTGACCTTAGGCATTTTATTTGCAGGCCTATTTCTTTTTCAACTATAGCTTTAAGAGTTTTGAAATACCCAAAAACTTCACTTTTCTTTTTCATAAAATACACCCAAACTTTTCTGCTATAGTCATCAATAAAAGTGACAATATAATGACAATCTCCAAGAGATGCAGCTTTAGTAGTCCACATATCAGAGTGGATTAATTCCAATGGCTTCTTACTCTCTTGAACATGTCTAGGAAATGGTTTCCTTGCCTATTTTCCAAATTGACAGGCTTCACATACCTTATGCATTTCTGCAACCTTGAATTTAGGCAATCCTGCAACAATATTTTGGGCTTGCATTGATTTAAGTCGCTGTACATTAACATGACCAATGCGTTCATGCCAGATATCAATATCTGCAACTACATCGGTCCCATGTGCAAACATTGCTGCACTCAATTCAAGCATGTCTGCATCCAACGTAAACATTCTGCCCTTCTTCTTTCCTTTTGCTATCAAGCAACCTTTATTTTTCATATCCTCGACAAAGCATTCATGAGAATTAAATCTGACCTGCAAGCCCTGCTCAACCATTTGACCAACAGAAACCAGGTTCTTGGTGATATTCGGGACATGAAATACATCTAATAGGTATTTCTTTTTCCCATCTTGCATAGATAAAGGAATTTTTCCAATCTGCACAATAGGATGTGCAGTATCATCACCAGTCTCCACAAATCCTGGTTTTTCCATTTTCCTTGTATCCTGCATCCATTCTGCATGACCCGTCATGTGGTTTGATACACCTGAGTCAACATACCACACATCGTTTCTTTCTTCTGTACTTGTCACAGAATTGGTCATGTGCTGCATCATAAACAAATGCTCATTTATGTCATCACCCTGTCTACTAGAAGATGCATAATTCCCTTGTTGCAATTTTCCATTCATGATGTCATTCTGCTTTTTATAGCAGTCTTTAGCCATATGACCCATTTTACCATAGTAGCAGCATTCAACATTGTTGTTTGCATTTTGGCCTCTTTGCCATCCACTACGACCTCTTTGGCTCCCCCTGCCTCTAGAGTTACCACGTCCTCCTCCATAGGACTGGTTTTCTTGAGTTTGCTGCATATTTTGATTTCTACCACGGCCTCCAGATCGGCCTCCTCTACCTCTGCCTCTACCTCTTCCAGCATTTGAGTAGAAGACAGCTTCTTTTGAAGTTCCTCCTGAAGAAGATACACCACCATTTCTCTGCTCCTCAAAAATTAGAAGAGCAATCAACTCCTCAAAATCAGGAAATCTTTTATGGACGGAAATGGATGTTTGGAACTGTGCATAATCCTTTCCTAGACCATTCAAGGTCACAGAAACTAAATCATCATCTTCCACTGGCGATCCAATGAAAGCAAGTGCATCTGCAATCTTCTTCACCTTCATGTGGTAGTCATTGATGCTCATACATTGTGCAACTCTTGCTTGAGCTGCATTTTCCTGGCTTGCGTATTTGTGCTATACATTTTTGACAAAGTATCCCATGCCTCCTTTGGCGTACTTGCATCTTGAATATGCACAATCATAGAGTCTGAAATGCTGATAGACAGCCAGTACATAACTTTCCTGGCTCTCTCATGCCATGCTTTAAATGCCTATATTTGCTGTTGATTGGGAACATCAGGAAGAACTAGTTCTTCTTCATTTCCTGCAACGAATTCCCAATATCCTTTTCCCATAAGAAAATTCATCATTCTAAACTTCCATGCTTGGAAGTTGTTCTTGTCAAGCTTTTTAGTGACAATCTGTGAAAGAGAATCAGACACCATTACAGAATACTGCAAAAAATTCTGTCACTACAAAGAACACAGCTTTAGCCTCACAAGGGCAAATCTGCAAAACTGACGAAAGTGGTATTTGACCACACAGTCACTTTCTAGTAACGATTTTGCATCAACAGACAACAAGGATGATTCTGTAACTCCCAATGTCTCTGCGCACAGGCATACGATGCAATTTCTACAGTAACTTTTCACCGACCTATAGAACAGTGGTCGCATAGCATAAAACAGGGCCTTTTCCTGAGTGCGTGCAGAAAACTTCCGCCTCCAAAACAGGCCCCGAAATGGCCTCAAATAAAAAAAACAGAGCAACCTAGGGCTAAAGCCCTATCCCGCAGCATATACTGCCCTCTTGCTACACCGCGAAGGGTCTCTCAATCTGAGACAATGCACTCTTGCACTTTCCGGCTGTGCTACCTGCAGAGACTTGCTCCCAAAACAAAAAAATGAAAGCAACACTGGTCCTCTTACCAGAACACCGCGAACTTGGTTTGCTTTCTTGAGCTCCTTACCACGAATAAGGCTCTGATACCATGTCAAGATTGTGGGAGAGAAGGAAGGAATCTCACTTGTAGCTTTCTTGCTTGCACAATGGGGGAATACACACAAAGGTGGAGGCTGAAAACAGTTTTTCTCTTAGTTGTGTAAGCCAAAAGAACTCAAGTACATAGAAATAGAAGAACCCTATATATGGGTCTCAAAGCAAACTCAACTAACTAAGGTGGCATACTAACTGAGCCACGAACTAGAGTAGATAAGGATAGCTGTCATCTAGCTATTATTCATGGGCGGTGTACCAACCGCATCTGCAACTGACAAGTCGGTGACATAAATGCACAACGGTCACCCTGGCATATCACGAGTGGAGTTCGATATCTCAATAGGTTGTCATTGTCCGCACGCAAAATCATAAAGCTATCATCAGCCAGAGATTGGCTAATGAAGTGCTGTCCCAAAGGAAGAGACAATCCGGCCAGCTGAGCAGAAGCTGCCATTGAAGATAACATTGAAAGAACCGGGTGAGTCGCCAAGGCAAAGAAGAGAGGACTCAAAGGGCAACCGTGTCTCACCGAGCAGTGCAAGGACAAATGGCTCTGTAACCCCACCATTGAGCATAACGCGTGAAGAAGCCGCAGCACTAATGGTGTAGATCAATCGGGACATCCGAGTACCAAAACCCATAGCAGACATAAGTTCTGCAATGAAAGACCAATCTAAATAGTCAAAAGCCTTTTCCAGATCCAATTGAATCAATACCACTTCCTGATCTGAGTACCTCGCATAGTCAACAGCCATTTGCACATTTAAGATATTATGCAGAATGTTGCGGCCCTTAATGAAACCATATTGAAGAGGATGCACAATAGCTGGAAGGTGCTTGTGAAGCCGATTCGCCAGCACTTTGGAAAAGATTTTATACATCGAACCCATCAAAGAAATTGGTCTCCAGTGTTGCAACATTGATGGCGAAGGAACCTTTGGAAGCAGTTTGATAAGGCCTTCTTTCCATGAGGAAGGCATGACCCCTGTTTCCCAAACCTGCTGAAACATAGCTGCCAATGGCTTCACCAGCTGGGTGGCCGAGCTCTCAAAGAATTCATTGGTGAGACCATCCCAACTAGGACTTTTATCCTTAGGCAGGTGTAACAAAACATCCATAATCTCCTCCTCACAAATATCTGCCTCCAAAGTAGCTTGCATATCAAGTGGAACCTGCTGGCGGACCAGATCATAGAAGACCGAGCGTGCATGTGTAACCTGGTTAGAAGGCGACGGAGAAGAACCAAGAAGATCCAGAAAATAATTTCTATACATATTGACAATGGTCTGCAGATCATGTGACCTTCTGAATCCTGGAGTCTAGCCATATTTTCTCGAGCAGGAGAAGCATGCAAGGTGCAAAAGAACTTATGAGTCTGACAAGCACTATCTTGCAATGTGTCAGTCAAGTTGTGCAGTTTGGCCTGCTGATAAGATTTAAACTGAAATACTTGAATAAGATCAGTCAAACGCATCGCCAGTGACAGCAGAAATTCATCATCTGGGGTGTCCACCAGCAGCAAACGAACCAAAGCCAATAAGTCCTCCGCTGCGTGTCGACGCCGCCGACAAATAGAGGCATGATGGATCCCATAGTGCCGAGCAACCCGCTGCACATTAGAGAGCAGCCGCGCAAAGGAAGCCAAGCCCTCAGAGGCGAAGTCCAATAAAAACCTCTCAATCAATTGCTGCATATAGCCTTGAAAGATTGGATGCTTCAAATAAGACGAGTTGAAGCATAAAGGGAGTCTATCCAGCAACTGCATAAAAGGTGCAATAGGTTGTGCAAGCATCTCAAGCTGGAGAGGGAAATGGTCCGCAAGGCATATTGCTGCAAGACTTTCATTTCCAGCATCTCGAGAAGAAAATCATCCCCCTGCATGATATACATTCGGTCCAACCGCAACCAGGTAGTTGCATATTGTGTGGAATGAAAAGTAAACCCTGAAGAAGAAGGGTGGAGCCAAGACTAGAGATCTTGCTTAAGTACTTGAAGAGCAAAGGCATTCCACACCCGACTTTCCGGAGCATCCATCACCGAATGCCCTAAAGTGGACTGAGAAGAGTCAACACACATATTGAAATCCCCCATCAAAAAACCCCTTCTGCCAAGTGACATGGAGCTCTGCAAAGTCTTCCAAAGATCCCGTCGGGATGCAGGGTCATTCGGAGCATAGAGGCCCAGCAACCATAAAATCTCTCCTTCAAATAAAACTTTGATTACCACAAAGTGGCCTTGTACATCATTTTTAATAAGAATAGGCTGGTATTTCTCATGGACAATCATAAGCACGCCTGAATAGTGCGTAGCATGTGTCCCTGCATAAAACAGGCGAAACCCATGGCAATCCACAACTTTTCCTGCTTCACCGTGACTCTTGTGCTCCACCGCACACAAGACATCCCATTGGTTCTCATGCAAGACAGTCCACACGGCATGTTGCTTATGACGAGAACAAATGCCTCGCACATTCCACGTGGCTATCTTCATACACTCTCTCTCTCTCTCTCTCTCTCTCTCTCTCTCTCTCTCTCTCTCTCTCTCTCTCTCTCTCTCTCTCTCTCTCTCTCTCTCTCTCTCTCTCTCTCTCTCTCTCTCTCTCTCTCTCTCTCTCTCTCTCTCTCTCTCTCTCAAGTTCAAAGATACAAGAGAGAAGATAGGAAAGTGTGTCTATTTTCTCTTTGTAGATGTTATGAATCAAAGTTTACTTATTTTCTAAATAGATTTGCATAAATATTTATATTTTAAGCTATTAGAAAATGCATTCTCTTATAGTATTTGTTTGAAACTAATGTTAAGAAACTTCTCATCTACATATTTTTTGAACTTTTTAGATTCAAATGAAAACTTGGTTATTTTATGAAATACAATATTATATTTTCCTTAAGTAATTATGTAGATTTATTTATTGCATGTCTTATAATAAGGTTTGGTTCATTTAATACTTGAAGTATAGTTTTTTTCCCTTACCTTATTAAATGTGATTTAGTTCATGGCTCTGTAGTCTATCTCCCAGAAATACATATGTTCTTACAAATAGTCTAACATTTTATCTAGTTTTCATTTTGGACAAAGAAAAAGCACATACAAAGCATTTGTGATAAAAATTGACAAAAAAGAGGCTATCCTCTGAAGCAATAAAGCAAGAACTGATTAATGAGGCAGCTTTTTTATTTTCTACACAAAGCAGGAAATTCATCTAAGTTCAACTATATCAAGGCAATGTTGAATATTCATTTCAATCTTCAAGAGCTTCTAGAGGATCTTACTAACAAGCTTTACATGAAAGATTATATTTTTTACATGAAAGATTATATTTTGCATGCAAAGAGTCTTGCAATCGACAATTATATGTATTACACTAATTCAGGCAACCAATTCTCCCAAAACAACTCTTGTTACTTGGTGCAACCTCATTAATGAGGAGTCTAAGAAGCTTGAAATCAATTGCCCTTATCACAATGAATAATATCAATGTCTTCTTATCAACAATATAGATTTTTTTGTGTTCCTTCAATATATGAAAGATTTATATTCAAACAAAGTACAAAAGAAAAAGAGACTTCAACCACAAACTTGGCTACTCCTTGTGCCTCTTCTAGACATAGATTATGGAATTTGATCATCAAATGTTGCAAGATAGGCAAGATAGGCTACTCCTTGTGCCTCTTCTAGACATAGATTATGGATTTGATCATCAAATGTTGCAAGATAGGCAAGTTTTAAAAATTGTTGTTAAATTCATTGAAAAGAAACTCCTTTTTTCTTACCCTTGAAGTTTCCCTAATATGAAAAGGCTCTCCCAAAAGCTTAATCACTCTATCATTCACTCTTTATCTAACAGTCTTTACTAGAAGAAAACAATTGCACACTTGACCTTGTTTCATATTTGATTGCATTAGCTTTACACACACACACACACACACAGAGATATATATATTAGCTTTATACATACATACATACATACATACATACATACATACATACATGCATACATACATGTGTGTGTGTGTGTGTGTGTGTGTGTGTGTGTGTGTGTGTGTGTGTGTGTGTGTGTGTGTGTGTGTGTGTGTGTGTGTGTGTGTTGACTAATATCACTACTATCCAAAGTCTTCTACATCTACTCACTATCCAAAGAATGATGCTTAATAAAAGAATTTAAGAATTGTCTCTTTGCTTTTTTGAATTTATCTCTCCCAAGAATATCCTCTGAAAATGCTAAAGATAAAAGGTGAAACTAAAATTAAGATGGTTTTGAACCATCTCTCTCACATATGTTTGGTTGAAGAAGAAACCTAAACAAAATTATGAGATTTTTTATGTCTTTGAGAACTCTTCATTGATTTCAAGGATCTAAAATAGATTGTTTTTGTTGTAATACATTTCTCTACTGAATGGATATTCTCTTGACAATTGTGTAGTTTCTATAATAACTCGTCTCTATGTTTGTTAATAAGTAATTATTCAATCTCAAATCATCTTTTTTTGCAATGAGAATGAGTTCTATCCTAAAAATAATTATAGTTATCACCAGTAGATCTCATTAATGAAGAGCTATTATAGAAAGAAAATGTGTTATTTTTTACAGGATCTTTAGGATATAGCCTTTCATCCAACCAAAGATCAATATTTTTCTTTCCTTGGAATTTCAAACATGCTTTATGGACTCTAAAACAATGTTGTTCATACTCACATTCTAGCTCATTATGAAGATGATAAAGAGCTTTTTTGCTAGTAATACAAAGATCACTAGATGATTGATCTGTAGCTCAGGATGTGATTTGAATATCAGTATCAAAAAACTATATTAATTCGAAAAAGAAAATGAACTAGAAATAAACTAGCAAGGAGAAGGAGAACAAAAGAAGAAAATGCAAATGGAGAGAGACAACCAAAAGTCAAAAAAAAATTGAATATCCATTATCATTATTGTGATAAAAAGGTAGAATCAATATTGGGCTAGCCATTATCAATTTTACGGAGGCCTAGATTTCTAGATTTAATGTAAGTCACAAGAATATTATGATAATGATATTTCACGATTCTAGATATGCTTATTTATCAAAAATAGTTGTTTTAATTATCTAATTATTTTTTCAAATATTTTCTTTTTTAATATCTCTTACAAGGCTTTTTCGAGACCTCAAAACTCTCCTAATGCTACTCATTACTTCCATATAGGAGATATCATAAAGCATTCCATTTGATTTTGATACTAGTATAAGTATCAAGTTATTATTGTGTATTATCAAAATGGTCTAATACTTAAGTTAATTCCCTAGAACAATATCAAAAGAATAATATAAAGGTTCAAATTGGTATAGCAAAGTACCAAATGGCTCTAGTACTCTTATATTTTCTAAAATAGTAGCAAATGCTTTTACAAAATTTAAAATTTGAACTTTATGGTACTAAATAGCTCAAGTACTTTGTTATATTTCATAACACAATACCAAAATTCTTTTGTAAAGTACCAAATTGGATCTATATAATACCAAATTGGGTCTATATAGTATCAAATTAGATCTATATAATACCAAAAGGGGTACTAATACTTTGTTATTTTTTATAATTGAGTACCAAAATGTTTCTATAGTATCAAATTGGTTCTAAATAGAACTAAAAAGGGTTACCAAATAGGTCTAACACTCTATTATATTTCTTAGCATAATACCAAAATTTCAAATATAAAGTCGCAATGTGGTACTTTAAAGTATCAAATTGGTATTGTAGATTTCCAAATCTATATTTTATAGTACCAAATAAGGCAATCAAAATGTTCTAATACAGTACAAATAATTGTCTTTAATGAAAAACTAATCTCATTAGTTTCAATTTTTAACATCATAGACTAAGTTGTACCAGAGATTCAAAAGGGTCCATCTAAAAATACAAATATCTCTTAGATACCTTGAGGCATTAAAGCGTTACTTTGTTTGAAAATTGGAGTGTTATACGTGTCAGTGTGTATATCATGTTCGAATGATATATTTTTAAGGGGATATTTAATTAGATGACATAAAACAAGTTTAGGCACCATGGAAAGGATCTTGCCTACACATGTTTTGTTTGTTACAAAAAGGATTATCTAAGTTAATGTATGGCAAACCAACTAGTATATCATAGCATCACCAATATGGAAAATTACTTGTGTCCAAAGCCTTGTGATTTAGAATATGGCATTGTTTGGGGATTGTGGTAATATGGCATTAATAGGTTGACAATGTGTCGATGAGACCTCAATGGTGGAATAGTAGGGGCGTGACTATAAAGATATTTGTGAATATCTCAACAAGGCAAGTGGATGCATGTGGGGATGAGAATAAAATAAAGGACTTAGTAGTACAACAAATGAGAAGCTCTACTTTCATTGACACATTCTCCTCTCACCTTAGACGCTTCATATTGTGTAACTTTATTTTCCAATGGTAGCACATCAATTTAAAGAGTATTTAATGAAATTTTCATTTGATGTTGTTTCATTTATTGAGTTTACAAAGAAACACTCATTTAAGATACAAAAGGAGATATAATCTATGCACTAGTGGTCTATTCAAGTTACAATACTTGTTTACGTAACTTATGTCAAAAACACAAGAGATATTATGGAAAAGATGCTTCATTTTTCTAACAATAAGGTGCATAATGTTCTCTTTTGTATAGCACTGCTTTCTTCTCCATAATATGTGGTTGAATAGAATGGCCATTCTTTATAGCATCACTGGGTATGGTCAAATAGTGTAGCATCTCAATTCATAGTTTGAACACCTTTCTACTTGTGGTTAGGTATTATCACTTGATAGATTTACATATGTTGCATAACTTTTTGGAAGGAAGACATGGAAAGAAGAGCACAATGAAGCTAGGGAAATCTAAATGAAAATCCTCACTCACAAAGGAGTTGAAACCAAATGGCTAACCTATGAAAGGTGCAGTTGGTATAGTCAACTATTTAAATGTGACATTTTAGTCTAGAGATATGGTGCATAGATGCAACACAAAGAGTTTTTCACCTAGATTCTAAGGAAGATAGGTAATGCAATGATCTATGGGGCTATAAGCATGTTACAAGCTCGCACTCATTGCATTACAGTAATGGATATTCAAATGATAATTCATGTGCTTTACATTGTTAAACATTCTCATATTTATGTAATTCATATATTTGTGGACAATGGAGAAGATGTAAGAACTGCCATTATATAAAAGAATGGAAATAACTCACCATCCAGCCTATCTTAGAATTAGATAATGTTACATTGATGAGGATGATGATGATGGAGACATTGGCAATTCAAGTTTTGATTTACTCTAAGTGCAAAGTGTCTCTGACCTTATGAAAGGAACCCTAATCATTTGTATGAGCTATTGTCCATTGGAGACAACTTTGTAGTCAAGGCAAAAGAGAAAGGTGACGCTTTTCATATGATCAAATGCATCAAAATTATGTATCAGACAGTGAAGGCACAAAAGGATGTATGACATAACAAAATTGGGGTTAATTAGTTGAAGGCTTGTACTATGGCCAAATTGAAGACAAGATCAACACATATAACCTTCTAGATCACATATCTCTGTTTATGATCTACCCACACCTTGTAAGAGCAATCAGGGTTTCCATGCGACCTATCCCTGGATGCCAAAATAGATTTAGGTTATTATGGAGGTTTATGAAAGCATATATAATAGCATGCCATATGATGACGATGATGATCAAGATGCAACAATCCTATAATAGATAGTGCCAGATAATGGGTAGAAAGTATAAATAGATTTCTATGACAACTTCTTTCAATACAAAAAATCCAACTATGTACTTCTTTTTATTAAAGAAGATTGTTTTTGTCCTTCTTTTGAGTTTCTTATGTTGTGATAGTAGCAACCCGATGCTTAGAATACCAAATTTATAACTAAACACATATCTATTGTCTAATAGTGCTAAATTGGTTCTATAGAGTATCAAATTTGATGCTATGCACAATACCAAATGTAAGACTCTATAATACCAAAAGTTTAAATATCTTTGTTTTTGGGTCTTTATTACATGGTCCAATTTAGTCTATAATACACAAAATGTTTGAATTCTTTTGTTGTTGGTACTTTAACATAGTACCAAACTTGAAACTACTACATAGCATCAAATTCGTAAATTCCATTGGTCTTACCACTTTAATACAATTCCCAATTTGGTTTCTTGAAATATCAAATTTGATACAATGTAGTACCAAAAGTTTCAAGTCATTTGTTCTTACTTCTTTACTATTTAACCAAAGTTTGTATATACAATATCAAAGCTTGAAATTTTTTGTTCTTAATACTTAAACATAGAACCAATCTTGAAGCTACACAATACCAAAATCTTAAAGCCTTTTTTTCTTGTTATTTTAATACAATGCCAAGTTTAAATAGCATGAAATTTTGATACTTTGGAGTCCAAGCTTGATAGTACATAGCTACTATGGGCACCAAATGTACCATAATCACCATTTGATACTTTGAAGTGCTAAGCTTGGTACTATACAACTAATATCAACACCAAAGGTACCATAATCACCTTTGAAATTTTTTAAAGCCCTAAAATCACCACAAAGTTCCACCTATAACATCATGATTAACTAGACCCTAATGACTCCAATAGTTCTTCAGGATACTAGAGCAAACAAAACATTTAAACATGTCAAAAACTATATACTAGAAAATGTTGAGGTATCCAAAGTACCAAAAAAATGCTTTGATATTAACAATTGATACAAAAAATAAGTACACAATCTAGTAGGTAGGAGTGGATGTGAATAGCAAGGCTATTATATAACTTTTAAACCTTAGGGATGAATTACAAATATGAATTAAAAAGTACATAGAATATCACATGCCAGTTGGGATAAATCATACATTTAGGGTTTCAAATCAATATGAATAGCCTTCCATCTAAATAAAGTATTTACCCTCCAGTGGAGACAAGTCAGCTTCGATATCAAACATCATGTGTCACCTACAGTATGCTAGTAGACAAGGATATTTAATCCATCGTTGAAGCCAATGCTCAATATATCCAAGCAGATAGGATGGATCATCAAGTGGCTACATTTTTTGCTCATAGAAATAGATTGCTAAGGAGTTTTCATATTCATTCTTCAAAGACTTGTAACATGTGTTTTTCAAAAGTATCATGTTACTAGCATCAAACTAAGGGTGTTTTTTCGTGACTTTCTAGAAGTTCTTTAAAAATAGGCACTTTGGCTAGTAGTTAGCATCAACGTAAGGAACATCATGAAAACTTTCCCACCATACTTCTCACTCTTTTTGAGAAAATATATGTACAAAGAATATAGCATAATTCTTAATTAATTAGACTACAAAACACATAATCACTAACAAGCTCCAAGTAACTTTACTTATAAGAACATTTGGGTTTTTCATAGTGAATGGGAAGCATGCGGACAAAATCTACTTTAGCTTTGCCCTCCTATAAAACAACTCAAATCATGGCACTTGCTTGATATGCCAATTCTAGAAGAACTTTTTGTCATTTTGGCATCACCATACATAAATTTTTTCCATTAATCTAGATTGGTTTGGACCCCTCCAACAATCAGTCCTCTTTATTTGTATTTTTAAATCCTTCAAGAGCATTCCATTAACATAAACAATTATCAATCTTTCTTTTGATGTAGGAATGTTATTTGGAAGCTTACCTTCTACAACAGTATTCTCATAAATCCACTAAGGTCTTGTGCGTACAAAAGAAATTAGCTCCACCTCATTGCTCATTTGCTACAGATCTTATAGTAGGATCCTCTCCCTCCATCTCCCCCTTTAGCTCTTCACAAATAGGAGCTATAGTGGGTTCCTCCTCTCCCTCCAACTCGACCTTCTACTCTTTACAAACAAAAGGCTCAATGGGCTTCTTCTTCTTCTTCTTCTTCTTCTTCTTCTTCTTCTTCTTCTTCTTCTTCTTCTTCTTCTTCTTCTTCTTCTTCTTCTTCTTCTCTCTCTCTCTCTCTCTCTCTCTCTCTCTCTCTCTCTCTCTCTCTCTCTCTCTCTCTCTCTCTCTCTCTCTCTCTCTCTCTCTCTCTCTCTCTCTCTCTCTCTCTCTCTCTCTCTCTCTCTCTCTCTGTGCTCCACTTTAGTACTTCACAATCAGTAGGTCAATTAGCTTCTTCTGTCGCACCAGCTGTGCAAGATATAGAGCCCACTAGTTTTGAGAATGTAGTGGGTAAAGAGCATTGGGATAATGCTATGGATGAAGAAATGGATGCATTTAAGCAAATGACACACGGGATATGTGTTTGGTGCATTTACTAGAAGACAAGAAAGCTATTAGCTACAAATGGGTTTACAAGGTGAAGCATAAGTCTAATGAATCAATTGAGTGCTATAACACAATGTTGGTTGCCAAGGGCTTTGCATAGACTCATGGTATTAATTATGAGGAGACTTTTTCTCCAGTGGCTAAAATGGCTATTGTGAGGGTTGTCATAGTAATGGCTATATCAATAGATTGGATTATGCATCAAATGGCTTTTGTAAATGCCTTTTTGAATGGGAAGGTGCAAGAAGTAGTTTATGTTGAGTAGCCACCAAGTTATGTGGATGACAATTATCCTAATTATGTATGTAGGCTTTGTAAAGCCTTATATGGCCTAAAGCAAGGACTTGGGGCATTGCTTGATAAGATTGCAGAATAGCTTGTTAGCATTGGATTCTGTAAGGCAAAAACTAATCAATCACTTTATATATGTGAGAGTGGTGTAGATATTGTGCTCATTACTATATATGTAGACTTAATCAGCATGGCTAACATTGAGATAGAGATTGACCATGCGAAGAGTCTTCTTAAGGTTGAGTTTGAAATGAAGGATTTGGGAGAGCTGCTCTAATTTCTTGGTATAGAGACAATCAGGACTCTAAAGGCTATATGGTTGTCACAAAGACAATATGTTTTGGATATATTGAAAAGGTATGGTATGGCTGATTGTAAGCCAATCTTGTTACCTCTGGATGTCAATGCTAAGCTTAATGCACATGAGGATGATGTGACTGAGGATATCACTATGTATGGAAATATTATGAGCAGCCTTGTTTATTTGACAATTACTAGGATAGATCTAAACTACACAATTTTTTTAGAGATTCAATTCATGTAGCTCCCACATAAAGCCACACTTGGATGCAATGCATGTGTATTACACTATGTTAGGTCTACACTTGACTATATCATATTCTATATAGCAAGTGTACCATTGGCCCTTATGATTACATAGATGCAATTTGGGTTGGTAGCATTTCAAATATGACGTCTACTAACAATCGGTATATGTTTTCCTTTGGGAGTGGTGCTATTACTTGAAGTTGCAAAATATAGCTTATAGTTCCACTATCTAGTAATGAGGCGAAGTACAAGGGTGTTGTAGTTGTAGTATATGAGGTAGCTTGGCTACACAACTTAGATATTTGGGGCTACAAATGGACAAGAACATTATCATATACTTTGATAACCTTAGTAGCATTTTGCTTGCCAAGAATCCAATGCATCATGCACTAACTAAACACATAGAGATCCATTACCATTTGATTTGAGAGTGGGTTCTAATATGTGATATTGAATTGGTTTATGTCAGTACACATGATCGGGACATGATCAAAGCAACAAATATTGTAGTATGCTCTATAAAACTAGTCTCAGTAATGGATTTTGGGTTGAAGTTGTAAAGACAGTAGTGCATTTGATCAATAAGTCTCCTAGCAATCCACTCGATGGAAAAATACTAGAGGAGTTATGATTTGGTGCAAGAGACCTAGTTATGATCACTTGTGTATTTTTGGTTGTAAAGCATTTGTGCATATAGCTAGGGATAGGATTAAGCTTGATCTTAAGTCTAAGAGAGGTTTTTTTTTCAACTACAGACAGTCAAGTATGGAGAATCCTCTCGTTGACATTTTCTTGCCTTGTTACTACTCTTGAGATGGAGAATTTGACTAGGATGGAGAATCTACTTGTTGATCTTTGCTAGCCTGGTTGCCACTCTATAGAAGTGTTACCTTCACCTTGAGGTCCATGATGAGGCTAGGACTAAGAGGATTTCTAAGCAAGAAGAAAACTACAGAGGGATATAAGTTTGATGGATGGTGTTAACCCCAACACGAAGAAAGCAAAAGAAAGCGAGAAAGACGTAGGGCACAGGCGAAAAAAACAAAAAAAAGTAGCCCGCCTGAAGTAGGAATAGGAGGGGGCATTTTAAAATATAAAGGCGCACCCTGAAATCTTGTAAAAGAGCGCCGGGCTCTCACCCGTGCAATTTGTAAATATAGACGGGCGGTGGAAAGGAATCTAGGAAGATAGAGGGACAATGGGAAAAAGGGCCTAGGCTAATGGCCGGCCATGTAAAAAAGGGGGACAACCGCCCATGGAAATTAAGGGCATGTATATAAAGTTAAAAGGTAAATGAGAAGAGCATCCTCGTGTGTGGCAAACAGCGCCTCCTTCTTCTCCTCCTGTTTCTCACCTTTGTGGCTCCTTGCTTGTGCTTGTGAGAGGGACTAAGAGCGTGAGAGTGTGTGAGGGAGTGATCGTGGGAGGGCAAGGGAACCTAGAGAAGAAGCTCCCCATTCTCCCTCTTCATCTTCTCCTCCCCTCTTCTCTCCTCTGGTCTTGAATGTGGCTATGGGGGATGAAGCTCATGGGAGAGGGATTGAGGTCGCTTGAGTTCGCCTCAAGGATCGTGGAGCTGCAGGGGTGCAAGAAAGAGGAGGGTACTCGATCGAGCATCAAGGTAAGCTCACTACACCCACAAGGTAGGCGTAGCGCGATGGCTATGTGAGAGGTAGCCATGGCTGCTCAGTTCGAAACACTTGAGCAATAAGTGGTCCGAGGGTCTTGGTGGTTGAGCAAAAGCTCCCACATTTTGGTTCCATTGCCGGGACCAACGGATTCGAGCTTTGAGTGCCGCGTGCAGCAGATCGAGCATGGAAGTAGGGTTTGCAGCCTAAACCAGTGCTCGAGATAACTAGGAGACTTAGGAGGTTTTAATCTGAGGAACAGGTAAGTATTTGGGTTTGTTGGAAGCATTAGATTAGGACTACTGTTTTGCATTTCTGTTTTTCATATTGGTGCACTAGATGGAGGTTAGATTAGGGTAAAACCAGATAAAACAAAGGTTCTAGCTGCTGCTGGAAACAGGAAAACAGGGGACCAGACTCAAGCTTCTGGGTGAACCAGGGACAGGGAACCGGCTATAGGGTTTTGTAGTGCTGGGAAAGAACCTTAAGAGGCCTGGGAGGCCAAGACAGACCTCATTTTCTTAGTTGGCTTTGTTGTGAGAGAGAGAGAGAGAGAGAGAGAGCTTCTGGTTCACAGGACGAGGAAACACAACCCCGATTCCAGGCACATTCGATTTGTGCCACTTCAGGTGAGTCCAGTGAGTTCCAGTAGCACTCTGATCGGTTATGGGATGCTTTGTGATGATTGAGTGCAGAAGACAGTAGGGAGGATTCAAACGCGCCGGAATCGTGCCCGCCGCCGACGCAGTCGGACCAACTCGCAGTGGTCCGATTCCCAGAATTGGACCACCCGAGTTCCGAAGTCGGACCGTCCGACTCCCAAAATCGGACCGTCCGATTGCGAGTGAGTCGGACCAGTCTAGTCCGATTGCCAGGATCGGACCAGCCCGATCAGATGTGCCACGTGGCACTCGGACTGCCCCTTATAACCGAACACCCAACTGTCCACTCGGACCAGCCTGTCCAATCAATCACCTTGCCCAATTGAAGGAATTGGACCCAACCCGTCCGACTCGGACACTCGGACAATCAGACCACCTAGAATAGGACCAGTCCATAATCGGACCACTCAGATTTGGACCAACCTGTCCGACTCGGACCAGTCCAGAATCGGACCAACATCATCCGACTGTTAGAGTTAGACCGCAGCGGTCCGATTGCCAGAGTCGGACCGTCCGACTCTCAGAGTCGGACCACCCTGGTCCGATTCCCAGAATCGGACCATCTTACCAGAACACAAAGATAAGGATCTTTGATGACCTGACCACAGACCTGACCCCAAGATGCAACCCTGAACACCCCCAGAACCCAAGTTGGTCATTAGAACCTCGGAGATTAATCGAACTCAGGGTGCGGAAAGACCATAGAATAGCCAGGAACCGAGTGGGAAACTCAAATTAGACTAAGAAGGTGGGTAGAAGTAAGGGGGAGTTTGCGTTAAACTCTTTTGCATCGGCATTTCACTCTTGTGCTCCACTAAACCTGCATAGCAAGAAAAGAGAAAAGCCTATTTTTGCACCAAGCACCACGAAAACACTAAGCACAAGGTGCGAGTAAGGATCGACGCTGCTTTCAAATAACAAGGAACACATTTGGATACCTAATAACATTAAGGAACCCACTAGTAGGAGGAGACCCCAAGACTTAGACAGGTGCCTGAGCACCCCATTAATAGTGCCTGGAGGAAACACAAGGACACGGGAAGCAACAAGATAGAGGAGTGGAAGCCACCAGAGCTGATTGGATTTATCGACGACCTCGTGGAGCCGGAACCAGAAACAATGTCGGGATCAAGAGGCAATCAAGGGGAAGACTAATTAGACCTAGGAGAATTTCCAACTTCGGTCCAAGAATTGGTCCACGACTACGATCTACTCACCAGAACTGAGATCCAAGGTAGACCTGTAGAAGAAGTGGTGGCTAACCTGGAAGAAGAGAGAAGAGCTATCAAGAGAGCGTTGGAAGGCATAATTGCCTACAACCATGAGCAAAGGGCTAGAAGGCTGCAGCAGGACGTGGATATGTACGAGGCTAGAAGAGTGCTAGACTTAGCAGGGGCAACCAAGTCCGGACCGAATGTAGAGAGGGAACGGACAGCAGAGGCTGGCATGACGTTGAGCGAACTGGTGGCAAAGCGACTCATGGACAATACATCCGTGGAGCAAAGTGCTACTGCCCTAGCCACCACACTACTGTTAGGATTGGGAGTCACGCAAGGGGCTAAAGGGCAGGCTAGAATCCCTATAGTAGCGAAACAACTAGCTCGATACGAACCTAGCAGTGACCCGTATAGCTTCATGGAGCAGTTCGAGCAAGTATGTGAGGCAAACGGTCTTACTGACCTTGCACAGAGAGCCCAAGCCTTCGGCCTGTGTTTAGGCGACAAGGGGAGGACCTGGTACTCTAGTCTGGATGATGCAGAACGTACAAACTTCGCTCGCCTTAAGGGCCTCTTTATCAAAAGGTTCTTAGAGGCAGGGTATTCGAACAACCTCATTGTTAGATTAATGAATATCAGTCAAAGGGAGAAGGAGGACGTTAGGGATTACGTTACTCAGGTGCGTAGCCTCTACAAGAGAATCCCTGCCAACGAGCGACCTACCGAAAGGGCAGTGTCTACAGTGTTCATGAATGGGGTTCGGAGTGAGGAGCTCTACAAGGCTCTGGCCAGTAACTCCACCTTACAACAGGACGTGCTAGCTCGAGTCTTCGAGGAGGCAATACGTGTAGATGATCAACTTAGAGAGGAAGCATGAGAGCTACCACCTGGGATAATGCAAACCAGAGGGACCCTGAGAGATCAACCCCCTTAGGGGAAAAAGCAACTGCTAGTGCGCAGGACAAGGGAAAGAGTGCAGATCATGACCAAGGGATGGCAGAGATGAGAATGGAGATTGCGCGATTACAAGAGCTCGTTAGAAAGCCGGTGAGATCGCATGTACAATGTGTATACTGCGGCGGCAATCACCTCCCAGTGGAGTGCCAAGATCCTTGATCTCGGCCGTGCTCAAATTGCGGTAGATTCGGTCATGATATAGCGTATTGTAGAATGCCGAGGAGACTCCCGTATACGCAGTAGTACAATCCTCCATACTTAGGCAGTAGGCCACCTAATTTCTTGGGCAGGGGAACCCAGCTAGCTCTTCCAGCACCAACTGACCCAAGACCTGTCGTGCCTAGGCTGGAGATGAACCCGACTGGCATACCTAGGCCACCAGGGCCTTTTGTGACTCACCCACCTAGTGACGGTCCTGTCCACTTTGTGGAGGAGCCCAACGAGGAAGAGGCATATGTCAATCCTTATGTATCCTACAACGAGGAGGGCAACCCAGTCCTGATGGACTACCAGCCAGTACTAGTGATGGCCTTAGGAAGAGGATGAGGCAGAGGATTTGGAGGGCCAAGCCAAGATCCGGTCGCATGCTGGACTTGCGGCCACCAGGCCACATTTCATCACGCTGCCCAGAGCGAGAACAAGCTAACAAGGACAAAGCAGATCTCCGATGCACAGAGTGTGGAATCACACACCTGTTTCCTGACTGTCCTAGGCGGAAGCCATTAACGGGCGTTGCCAACATGCCATCGGTGCCCTTGGGGCTCTTCGAAGTTGAAACTTTCGGTAGTGAGGATATGCCCATCCCACTACATGCTATGATGTGAGCTCAAACGAAACAAGCAGGCATCTCCTTACCAGGGCCAAGCAACCTTGATGCAACCTCTATAGGGAAGAAAAGCCGGAGAAGACGGAAAAAAAGTACTGAGGCGAAGATAACCCTTAAAATCGAGGAAACGACTACGCTGGTGACGGGAAAGAGGGTCACAGACGCAGAGGCAAAGACCTCGGCTCCTAAGACAGCAGAGCTAGGGAGTGCCAAGGTAGGAGAATATCCCCATCCCAAACGACAACTCAAAGCTATAGCCAAGGTCAAGGAGTGGGTCAAGGACGCGCAAAAGCACCTTGAAGATGCTGAACCCATATTGGAAGACCCTATGGATGACTTCTCCAGTGTTAACACACTAGTCTCACCCTCAAAACCACCGGCTGGGAACATGTCTGCACCCTAAAGGCGGCTCAGCAGTAAGGCCAAGGGGAAGCTTACCAGGGCAGACAGGATGCATGGCCTAGAACTGCCAGCCTCGGAGGAAGACAAGGGTCCAATAGCCTCCTCACAACTCTACTGTCCGCCCCAGTAACTCTAAGCCTGGAGGATCTACTTAGGCAAAATTACTCCTTATGGCAGGAATTAAAAGACTCGATCGAGGGACACGCGGAACTGGTGGGCACTGATCCGCAAGATCACGACGTAGTTGCACAGATCCCAAGTCTAACTCTACACACAGATCCTAAGTCTTTGCACATCAATGCTTTTTGGGAGGGCACCGAAATGCACGCAGTTTTGCCTGTCCTAGCCTTAGGGGACATGACTCGGAAGGGAATTGTAGACACAGGTGCCAGTGTTAGTGTGCTAAACCATGTGGTCCTAGAGGCATGGGGAAACCCTCCTGTAGAGACTACTAGATTCAACATCACGCTAGCAAACGGCATGAAGGTAAGACCATTTGGGGTCTTAAAGAATTGGCCGGTAAAGATTGCCGGTGTGCAATTCTCGGTAAACTTTATTGTCATGAAGGGAGTGGATTATGACATACTATTAAGCCGACCTTGGATGAGGAATGCACGAGTCATAGAGGATTGGAGCAATAAATTGATTTTCCTAGGGAACAGAACTAGTGCAGTGAGGGTAGAGATGGACACTTGGACGACGACGTCAGTTGACCTGGCTGCCATCTCAACCATGCTAAAAGGCAATACTCAACTCACCAAGCCCTATGGATCGCTGGCTAAATATATTCCCTGCCCTGAGGATGAGAGGGATTGGATGCACGTGCTGGCAACCATTGACCTACCATTCTCGAATGAGGAAGGACCACCTCAGCAGGCTGCTAAAACCGCCACAGTACCAACTGAAGAGCCAGTTGTGCCGCTTTGCATGATGGCAGGAAGCTCGCTCAACCCAGGCAAACCGGCCTCGTCTCGCACCCCCAACAACAAACTAGAGCTTCAGGAGATCGTAGAGTATCTGTCCAATAAATTGAACGGCAATTTGGCCGCTAACTTAAAGCCTCTACGTGACCTTCTAGCTAAACCAGAATGGAAATGGAACAAAGTCCATGACCTGAACTTGTTATACAACTGGGCTTTAGTCACTGATGACGAGGAGCGTGAACAGGGAAGCTTAGGGGATGATGAGCAGTCAGAAGAACAGGACCTGGACGATGAGGAGTATGAGGACTGTCGCTCTGCGGGAGAAGAGAGTGAAGAAGAGGTAGACACGATAGAGTACGACACGGAGGGAAAGGTGATAGAGCAAATCAGGATAGACTTAAGGCCTAGGAAGGAAGGGCTCAGTCAAAACGAAAAAGAAGTCATACTAACGGAGTGTGACAGATCCTGGCTGGAACAAATAGAAGCCGTAGATTACGGGCAAGCTAGAGTGGCACAACGGTGGGTAATCCCAGTGCTCAAGTCAGATTCCCCTACCGAACTAAGACCCCCTGGGAAAACACCTTCCTCAAGTGAAGGATGTGAGTTCAACTCAGAGTCGGAAGTCAGTACTAAGAGTGATCCCGAGATACCGCAACCATCTGAGGTCAAACGCACCAAGGGAGACTTGCCAGTCCACCTGAGGCGCAGGAGGCTAAAAGAGGAGGCCAGGAAGCAAGCAATGGGCTCAGAAGCGGAAAGGCAGAGGAAACCACAGGATCTGCCCAAACGGTTTACAAAATTTAAAAAGGGTGACAGAGTGGTGGTCCTGCTAGGTGCAAAGAGAGAAGGCCAGACTAGTAAACCGATAGAGGGACCCGCCAAAGTCAAGGAGGTTAACTTGGCTGGAAAAGGCGAAAAACCAAGACCGGTATTCGTCGCAGATGACTTGGCGGAAGAGGAAGAAACCAAACTTGTTGCGCTCCTGCAAGAGTACATCAACATGTTTGCCTGGACACTAGACGAACTTAAGGGAGTCGACCCTAGGGTTGTGACCCATAACATCCCAATGGTTCCAGATGCAGTGCCAACCAAACAACGACCTTACCCCATGAATCCTAAACACGCCCATGCAGTGAAGGAGAAGATTGACAAACTCATGAGGGCAGGTTTCATATATGAGATCGAGCACACGGACTGGGTGTCACCTATTGTGATTGTCATGAAGAAAAATGGAAAAATCCGAGTGTGTGTCAACTACAAGAAAGTGAATGCCGCTACGAAAAGGGATAATTATCCTTTACCTTATACCGAGCACATGCTGGAGAGGGTAGCAGGGAAGGAAGCCTACAGTTTTCTAGATGGCTTCTCGGGCTACAATCAGGTACAAGTGCACCCCGACGACAGGCACAAGACTGCCTTTGCCACAGAATGGGGCGTATTTGCCTACATTGTCATGCCTTTTGGGCTAATGAATGCACCTACAACTTTCCAGTGTCTAATGTGCACCATCTTTAAGGACATGCTCAGGCGCGAACTGGAAGTGTTCGTAGATGACCTATGTTTACACTCTAGTTGGCATGAACACTTGAAGAAATTGCGAGCTGTCTTTGAAAGGTGTAGACTCTACCACCTCTCGCTAAATACCTTAAAGTGCCAATTCTGGGTAAAACACGGATGCATCTTGGGGCATGTAGTGTCAAGGAACGGCATTGCCACTGACTTCTCCAAAGTCAGAGTCATTTTTGACCTACCGCCACCCGAAAACTACAAGGGAGTTCAGTGCTTCTTGGGACACACTGGATATTATCGACGATTTGTGCTAAATTATGCATTAATAGCTAGACCTTTGTACAAGCTGTTGATAGTGTTTGAGTGGACAGAGGACTGCCAGCGCGCATATGAAGAATTGAAAAGGGCTCTTACGACTGCACCAATCCTGCGAGCCCCAGACTGGAACGTAAGGTTCCATGTGAGCATAGACGCCTCTAAGTTCGCTATTGGAGCCGTGCTATGCCAGCCTGGTGAGCATAATTTGGATTACCCGGTGAGTTTTGCCAGCAGCCAGCTCATAGAAACCGAGATGAACTATTCCACGACAGAAAGGGAGGGGTTGGCCATGGTATTTGCGGTAAAGAAATTTAGGCATTACCTGTTGGCCACTCACTTTGTCTTCTTCGTTGACCATCAAGCCCTACTGTATCTTGTGAACAAGCCTTGCGCTACGGGGTGCATAGCCAGATGGTTGCTTCTTTTACTGGAGTTTGACTTCTCTGTGGTTATACGCAAAGGAAAGCAGCACTACATGGCCGACCACATGTCCCGCATACCCACAGGAGAAGCCGCTGGACAAGGCGTACCTGATAATTTACCGGATGGCCATCTTTTTAACTTGTCTAGTGAACGAGAATTGTTTAGAGCTGATCTAACGCCTTATTGGGCCGATGACATAGTGCAAGTGCTAGAAAATGGACTACCGGAGCGGCCCATTGAGAAGGCCAGGCTGAAGAGACTTATCCTGAAAATTCAGCCCTATCAGCTGATAGCTGGCCAACTCTACAGGTTGGGACAAGATGGTTTATTGTGCAGATGTGTGTGTGAGCACGAGATGCACGACGCCTTAAACGAAGCACATGGCGGAATCGCTGGGGGACACTTTAGTGGGGACACAACAGCCCGAAATGTGCTACAATCCCAGCTATGGTGGCCCACCCTATTCCGCAATACAGCTAAATTTGTAAAGCACTGCGATGAGTGCCAAAGGACCAGAGTGCCTATGCGGAAGGACAAGATGGAGCTGAGCCCTGTCATAGCCCGACAACCCTTTGAAAAATGGGGCATCGATTTTATTGGGCCTATCAGTCCTGCAGCACAATATTCCCAAGCTCGATACATCATTGTGGCAATCGACTATTTAACGAAATGGGCAGAGGCACGGGCCACGAGGAAGAATGATGGTCGGACCACTGCTAAGTTCCTGTGGGAGCAGGTCATTTCACAGTTCGGTTGTCCAATCGAACTTGTAAGCGACCAAGGCGCACACTTCATTAATGAAGTAATTGCCCACTTGCTCTCTACCTTCCTAATAATTCACCGGAAGTCCTCTCCCTATTACCCTCAGGCTAATGGCCAAGCCGAGTCCACAAACAAAATTCTAGTCAATGTGCTTACAAAAGTCGTGTCTACTTCAAGAAGTGACTGGGATAACAAGCTAATGGCGGCTTTGTGGGCCTATCGCACTGCTTATAAAATGGCTATAGGACAGACGCCCTTTAGGCTGACTTACGGAACTGAAGCCATTCTGCCCGTAGAATTCTTCATCCCTAGTTTGAGGCTAGCAGTCCAAGAACGTTGGAAGGGCAGAGAGGCTTAGACCAACCGCTTAGTAGAACTTGAGCACTTAACGGAGACTCGACTCCTCGCCACTCACTCTCTAATCTGCGAAAAGGCTCGACGAAAGATGTGGTTTGACAAGCATGTCATGCAGAGAGACTTCGAACAAGGGGACCTTGTTCTGTTGTACTCGGTAAAAGGACATAAACAGAAGATGAAGTTTCGGGGGCTAGGGCCTTTCAAGGTAAGCGTAATCGGTAGGACCGGAAATGTCGAGTTGGAGACCCTTGACGGTGAGAAAATAGGCTTTTTTAATGGCAGCCGCATTAAGAAGTACTATCCTCCTTCACATCCATTACATGAGCCGCCCATGTTAGAACCCCCACTGAACATCCGCATGGCTATTGTAACTGACCCGACAGATCATGATGAAGAAGTAGTGGCACCGGCATACCTGCGGATTACAGTTGCAGCAAGAGCGGTGTATTCTTTTGACGCCTTGATTGATGAAGGTGCTGACTACAACATCCTAACACATGACCATTGGACACGCATTGGTCAACCGCAACTACAGCCCACTAACGCTCAACTCACCCCGTTTGGGGGCGCCGCTTACCCACTCCTAGGGAAATGCAAGGTGGTCGTTTCCATCAAATCTGAAAGTTTACCGGCCTTCTTCCATGTGTTGCCTGGCACCACAGACGCTGGTAATGTATCGCTGTTGGGTCGCACTTTCAAGAAACAAACCAACTGCAATGTGGATTACAACCTAAATCACGTACATCTTGCCATTGGCAATGCACGCATAGTGACGACTTTTAGCAAGGGCTGCCCTAACTCCCCCGCGTTTACGAAGCAGCCGATAGAAACCCCCACAACCAAGCTTCAACCCGCGTCTAAACAAACAGAAACCACGGCCTCATGCTGAGTTCTCAACCCCAGACCCATGGCCACCAGGAGCGCTCACAAGGCCAAAGAGTCCAAGTTACTATGGGTGCCGAAACGGCAAAAACCACATCACAATAAACCACCCAGGTGTGACCCTAAACGTCCAAAGTATCAACCGTCCCGACCCAAGAGGCAGTCTAGGCACTACCGCTGTAGACGCACAACCACACCGCTCTGGATTCCCAAAGACCTCTTGTGGGCACAAGGATACTACAAGGGCAATCCCTGGATTTGGGTGCCTAAAAATGGCCAGCTAAGAAGCTCATCTACAATCAATCTACTCCTAACAAAAGAGGGTCACACCAGTGGCGCCCAAAACACAATTAACAGGCCAGGGCCAGTGGTGGCTAACAAGCCTCAGCTCATCTATCGACCAAAGCAAATGCCCCAGGTCCTAAACCTACCTAATCCTGAGAACTTACAAACAACGATTACTGCTAACTCAGGACCAAGTACAACCACCTTGCCTCTAGAGCTTCCCACAGCATCTCAAAGGGCTTCCCAGTGCGAGGCCCGACCCGTGACACCGATGAGGAAGTCACAATTATCTAGTCCACGTGCACCTGCCCCACCAGAGGGTCTTAAACCTTCATACGCAATACGACCTTTCCTCTCTTTGTCTAAGGACCTTGCCGCAACTTCTGGGGACGATCTAATAGCCTGCATTAAAATGTTAGATGAAACTTTCACTACATTTGCTAGAAGCTACGAGAGGCTAGACCTAGGTCCTCTTGACGAAACGCTTGCTTCGGCGGTTCGTGCACTACCATGCACTTGGGAGGAATACGAACTTATGACCACTAAAGTTCCCAAAATTACTGCCGAATTGATAGCAAATGATGAAATCTCAACGGATTAGGCTGCACTCAGAAGGCTTATTACCTCTTATCGCAAGCCTCCGCATTCTGCTCCTGAACAGGAGCTGCAAGAGCTCACGCAGATGGCAAGCTCACCTTCCACATTCTTGCAGCAGTGGTTTATGCTAAGGGTCCAATGGGAGAAAAAAGGTCGTCGCATAATGACCAATGCTGAGCAACGCAGGGCAATCAAAACTATCAAATATGACCCCACGTACGTGGCACCTATCTCGTTTAGGGTCTTGGCCATCACCCGTAATCAGCATCTGGATGACCACGTGCTCGCCCACCCCTACATTGACCAATTCCTCACCCAAGAAGAATTACATGTTGCTAGTCGCCTCAGTACCGGAGATCTCTTCCACGATGTTTTGACCTACATTTCCCAAGTCTCCATCCAACCATCCACTCTGGATTGTCATGCCCAACTCGAATACAATCCAAACTTCTACGATTGGCTATTAGCTAGGTAAGTCAACCCATGCGAAGAAGTGCACCCCTCGTCCTTCCTGTGCTAATCCTAGGAAGGATTCTTTGCAAGATTCCTGACAGAGGGGGGGAGCACGACCAAGAGCAGAGCAAGGATGAAAAGTTATGTTATCTAGCTAGCAGATAGTTAATTAAAAAAGTTGCTATGGAGGAATGTTGCAGAATAAAACAATAGCAATGGTCAAACCTCTAAGCAAGTGTGCCCCCTTTAAGCCCATCTATTCTTCTCTTAAACTTAGTTCTAATAAGAAATGTGCCAATTGTTAGACATTAAACGTTGGCATGGTGTGTTGACAGGTCATCGCCATGGCAGGACAAGACAAAGGAGGCAAACTACCATTCTCATAAGAGGAAATGACCAAATTCGGCATCGCCATTGAGACGCGCGGATTCAGTCACTTCACTTTCAAGCACACACTGAATCTGGACGAAGCCATCATGGAGGAACCCGCTATCAAGGACTTACTGGATAGATGCCATATCCACAAGTACATGGAGAAGGTGGGACAGGCGGTGGACTACAGCATGTGCACGGATTTCCTGAGGAATTTCGACAAAAGCAGGAACTGTGGCACTGTCACAGTAAGGACAGGGGAACAAGAAAGAAGAATCGAAGTGCCCCTCAATGCAACGATTGTAGAAAAGGCCTTGGGACTGGTGCCAAAGAAAGAGAGAAGGCCGAGGCGAGACGTTTACACCATGCTGGGAGTCAAGAAGGAAGCGGTGCATACTGTGGATGGAATCAGCTTGGCTGACATCCCGGACCCAGTGGTGAAACTACAAGCAAAGATGATCCATGTTGGAAAGCATAACAGCAGGAACCCCTGAAGAAATAGACTAGAATGGATTCGTACAGAAGACCATTCAGAGTTTAGCTGCCCTCCTCACTCCGGCGGAAGCACCAGCAAAAGGAGAGTCCCCTACCTCAACAGCGCGTTCCACAAGGAAGAAACAGGCGTCGAAAGCGGCTACAATCAGATATGGGGAAATTCTGACAGCCATCATAGATGAAGCAATAAAGAATGAGGGCGTCATGGAGGGGCAAGCGACGCATCAAAGCTCAGCTCACCATGGCGGAGGGAGATCGAGTGAGAGAACAGTGAGCGACGAGGGAGAGCAGGAAGTGCCACCTCCGCGAGCAACCAAACCCGCAGAACAAATCAAAAGTGATAAGAAACAGAAGGAGAAAAAAGAGAAATTAAGTAAGCAAGAATGGGCTGACATCAAACAGGCCAAGAAAGAGTCTCGAAGAGCTGAGGAAGAAAGGAGGAGGAAAGTGGAGGAGGAGTTCGCCAGAATAGAAGAGGAGTCGAAGAAGGCGAAAGTGGACAGGAAAAAAAGGGTAGAGGAAGAGGCTAAGAAGCAACGACTCAAGGAACTGCCCGAACTGGCAGAAGCCACCCGAAGGTCGGTGGAAGAGCCCCATGGGGACAGAGAACTCGAACCCGCAAGCCCCGGCCATAAAACCAAAGCCAGTGCAAGTGTGGAGGCAGCACTAGTGGTCGTAGGCAAGGGCAAGTCCCTCCTACATCCACTCCCTCCCTCCTTTGTGCCAACAACAGCTGAAATCACAACCACCGCCGCTGCACACCCCACGCCTCCTCTCGATGCGGCACAGCTCATGACCATGATGTAGATGCTTGTAAGCAGGGTGGCTGAAATTGCCCCTGAAACTCGAGCGAAAAGGCCCGCCGCTGCAGATGCAGAGTCTCGGCAAGATCCCAAACGACAGAGGCTAGAGGCATCGACCACCACGCCCAATACTCCCATACCTGCCGTAGACTATGACGCATATGTGGCCAAGTTGCTAACGCAACTGGACAAGGCAAAAGAAGAAAAGCTGCTGGAACTAAAGAAAGAAAAGGAGACGTCAGCAGCCCTCAGGCTAGAGGTTTCAAGGCAGGAAGTTGACAGACGGAGAGAGATGAAGGCCCTGCGAGACCAGCTAGAAGAGAAAAGGAAGCAAGCCCAAACCAATGAAAGCCGCCTTAGGCAAAGGCTGGAGGATGAGGAGCAGAGCCTGGTAGTGGAACAGAGGAACGTAAAACTTCTGATGCAGCAATACAGTGATCTCCAGCAAAGGATGGCCCGAGTGGAACAGCTCTACCGGGAGGTTCAGGAAGGCGAAGCCGCTGTTCCACAAGAATATGCAGCGGAGCCCCAGTCATGGCACGAGCAAGAGGAACAGGACAGGCTAATCAGGGAAATCGAATTCCTAAAAAATGAAGGGCCAGGGGTCTCAACAGCTGAAGCCAAACGACTACAGGATGAAGTGCAGAGACTGCAAGACGTGCTGGAGACCTCCCAGGAGGACATGGAAGCCCTCATGGCCATGATCTTTAATCAGAAGAGGCTGCTCCGCGCTGAAATCCAGAGCTTAGAACATTTGGTCCAAGAGAAATCGGAAATCCTGAACGAAGCGCACCACAGGCTCAGCATTGTTGATCAAGTAAGAGGGATTGCTGAAGAGCAGCTCGCTCAGAAACTAAACGAAAGAAACCAATTATGGTTCTATTCAAATGAGCAGCAACAGGTAATAACCACCCTGGCGGGCCAGCTAGAGGAACAAAGGCAAAAGATGGAGGAGAGAGCCGTGGAGTGGGAAAGAAAGAACTTTGACAGGGTGAGGGATTTAACAGAATGGCTTGCAGTGGCAGAGTGTGAAAGAATGCTGGCCGAAGCTAGGGTTGAGGCTGCAGAGATAACACTAAGACCCAGCAACAGGCCTTTCTCAACACGGTGCTCCACGTGACACAAGCCGAGGGCAATGATACAGTGGAACAGGTAAAAAGAAAGTTGGAACTAAGCACCCGGGCGCTACGATACGGCCTTCAAGAGCGGGAGCTTCCAACAAGTACAGGAATGACTAAAGAGCAACAATTCCACTACCTGCGCTGTACAAGCCTTTCCACTGCGGAGCTCGAGGAGTTAAGTTTTCAGGAACAAGAGCAGCCACCGCCACCACCACCAGTCGTTCCTCCTGTGGTAGTGCGAAATGCCGAAGAGGGGCCGGACTTCGAGCAAGATGAGGAAGACGAGCCGCAAAGGATGCCGAGTCCGCCTCAACCAGAGATCCTACAGGAGGAACCTGCCAACGCTGAGCTCCCTGAACGCATAATTGCAGTAAGGCGAAGGAGGCAGGAGTTAGCAAAAGAGGCCCAACGTCGAGCGCGCATACTTCCACGACAACTTCCTGAGGAGCCCATGCCACTACGAAATGATGCACATCCGGTAGATTGGCCCCAGGAGTTAGTCATATGGCGCCAGAGAGAGCTACATAAGAGGCCATTCGAGCTCTCATTCGCTTTTCCATGATCCCTGGACCGGGCCCTACCTTTAGGAGTCGTAGCCAAGATCAAAGATCTGGCTAACGAACTCGCAAACAAATGGATGGAAGAGAGAAGCATAATAGTAACCAGGTGGAGGCAAGAGCCACGAGAATACTGGGAAGACAAGGTCAGTCTAGTTCCCAAATCCGTCCAAGGCTACCAGGCACAGCCAAAATGGCAGAGGAGGACTTGGGACACCAAATTTTATGCCTGGACCGCATTTTGTAGCTCCCTCCCCGAAGAGCGCAATGATCCTATCTACATGCCCTACCCCCGTAGTCATGGAGTGGATTACAACAGAGATTTGCATGGGGATTTTGACTTCCCGAGAATCTATAATGTAACTGCTAGAAGCCCAGAGGAATGCTTAGCATTTAGGGCAGAAGATATACTTCCCTCCATAAATCGTTTCCTTGTAGATTTCTCCTCCTGCCCCGATCCAGCATTCTTAACCACTTGTAATTACCTTCAACTTCTCAAATTCTTGCTACTCCAGAAACCTGCCGCAGAGAAAGCCCATCTCCCTCCACTCTTTTTTTATCTTAACCTAGGAATAGATAGTAGAGCCATGGTGAGGTTGATGATGCGCGCTACTCTCCTCCCGGCCTTCTACTTAGAACTATTAGAAAATATGAGTGACACCCGTTTTGCAAGGTGTAATCACCCCTTTTTGTCCACCACTCCTCTAAGAGCTAGAGCCGGTATTAAGGAATACCTACAAAGTCGCGCATTCTTATCACAATGCTTGCGACCACCCCGTGACTAAAGGGGTGCCCCATGCATCGCCCAATGCCCTCTCTCTCATTCAACCAAAAAAAAAAAAAGAGAAAAGAAAAGTGCTTGCTGCCTTCGTTCACTATCGTGGTGCACCATACTCACTGCATCTAGAGTCCTCTCTAGCCCCTCCCCCACTTCACGCTCAGGGCACATCAAGGGCAGGACTTTCGGACCTGTCACCCTAAGCTTCGCATCACACCTCAAAAGCCGCACAAACTGGGTCCTCAAGTGTGGGACATTACCAAGGGCTTGCCCAAGGTTAGACCCATCTTCCAGTTCCACTCGCACGGGCACCATGCACCGCACAGTGAGACAGACACACCCCCTAGGAAGTGCACCACTTTTCTTGCAGGTTATCTTCATGTTTCCAAAACGGGCTGCTTGGCTGAAGGCGATCGTCTACTACATCCTCCAATGATGAGGAATTTTTCCAGAAGTCCGACATGACCCCGTTACTACAACTTCAGGAGCTTCGCTGTGAAGGTTTCAGTAGCTCCATAGATTTCATGCTGACAACCATCCGCCCACTGATGGGCTGCCATTGGCATAGATCTTGGAACCTCACCATCCGATGATCCATGCCCACTACATCAAGATCTACGGATCGCTTATTAGCACCACAAGCCTGAAGACTTTCACCTCAAAACCGAAGATCCTCTCCTCCCAGACAAGGGTTTTTCAGCCCATGCCACGGCTTTTCACGACAAACACCGGAGGGTTTCTCCAGACTAAATCCCCCCAATACCATCTTCCTAAGGGACTGCTTCTTGTTTCAAACGTTTCGGATACTCAAACGACGACCAGTTCTAGAGGGGCGCCAGAATAGTGAGACAGATGCCGCAATTGTCAGCAAGCCTAAAGCACGCTGGAATCTCTCTTGGGCATCGTCATCACACCCCATCACCCCTCACTCACAAGCCTCAATGTCCTCCAACCACCAGTCACACCAACCAATAGCATCCTTTATCCCACTACTTCCCGCCGCAGTGCCATGGGACTGGCACTCGTCTAGGAGGGGGGTAATGTTAACCCCAACACGAAGAAAGCAAAAGAAAGCGAGAAAGACGCAGGGCAAAGGCGGAAAAAACAAAAAGAAGTAGCCCGACTGAAGTAGGAATAGGAGGGCGCATTTTAAAATATAAAGGCGCACCCTGAAATCTTGTAAAAGACCGCCGTGCTCTCACCCGTGCAATTTGTAAATGTAGACGGGCGGTGGAAAGGAATCTAGGAAGATAGAGGGACAATGGGAAAAAGGGCCTAGGCTAATGGCTGGCCATGTAAAAAAGGGGGACAACCGCCCATGGAAATTAAGGGCATGTATATAAAGTTAAAAGGTAAATGAGAAGAGCATCCTCATGTGTGGCAAAAAGCGCCTCCTTCTTCTCCTCTTGTTTCTCACCTTTGTGGCTCCTTGCTTGTGCTTGTGAGAGGGACTGAGAGCGTGAGAGTGTGTGAGGGAGTGATCGTGGGAGGGCAAGGGAACCTGGAGAAGAAGCTCCCCATTCTCCCTCTTTATCTTCTCCTCCCCTCTTCTCTCCTCTGGTCTTGAACGTCGCTATGGGGGATGAAGCTCATGGGAGAGGGATTGAGGTTGCTTGAGTTCGCCTCAAGGATCGTGGAGCTGCAAGGGTGCAAGAAAGAGGAGGGTACTCGATCGAGCATCAAGGTAAGCTCACTACACCCACAAGGTAGGCGTAGCGCGACGGCTATGTGAGAGGTAGCCATGGCTGCTCAGTTCGAAACACTTGAGCAATAAGTGGTCCGAGGGTCTTGGCGGTTGAGCGAAAGCTCCCACGGATGGGGATAGTGCATCCACATAGATAAACTATTGTTGTTGGGGTACATGTGCATCCACAATAGGTTGTTCCTCCTCAAATCCATCTTTTGTCCCTCTCAACTCACAATGAAACTTGTTGATACCCAATGCAAAATTGCAAAGATGTAGCGAGAACTTGCCAATGCTAGTCGGGAAAATTAAGTGCTTTAAGATCATGTTAGGATAGATAGCATCAATTGAAGGCAATTGAGCATGCCCTTTATACTTTGCAAACCCATTGGGGAGATTGATAACATGCACAAGTGGAGGCCATTATGCTGCAGGTCTAGGTCTACTTCTAGAAAGCTTCCCCAAATGATCAATTCTTGTTAGATGGCAATCAAGTAAATTATCTCTTAAAGAGCATGCAGATTGTAGTTGTCCATATCTAGTTTATTCTTTTGATAAGGCGAGAGCTTGCATGCAACAAGGCCATGACCAATTGGAAAATGCCACAAAAGGGTCATGATGCCTAAGGGGGATGGAAAAACCCTAACACAATCCTTGTGTATTTAAAGGATGAAAAAGAATAGAAACGGCTATTTATGTGTGATCCAAGTTAGTGCACTTGGTTTCTTCTTTTCATTGAGTGTGTGTGTGAGAGTGAGAGATTGAGAAAGAGAGTTTGAGAGTGAGACTAAGAGACCAAGCAAGTGATACTCTTCATCTCCTCTCCACACTCTCTCTTTCCAAGTCCATGCTCCTCTCATACATGTGAAGGCTGTAGAGAGTTGAGGATCAAAGGGTGCTAGTGTGGATTGTGGAGTTTTCCATGTGCAACTATCATGATGATGGAGTGCCTTGCAAGCTCACTGCTACAAGAGAATCATTGTGTTCATAGATCATGTAAGAGGCTAGGTAAGAGATAGCAGTCATACTTCATAGATCAAGCCTCTTGAACAAATAAGAGAGTGTTCAACATCCCATTTTTGAGCTCATGGAGTGCAACATTTTGGTTCCATTGTTGTTGGGACCATAGATACATTAATCATGAAGTCGCTCACATGGCTTTTGTAGCAAAATAAAAGAGGTTCTCACACATCAACTTTGAAACATGGGCAAATAATTAGATAAGTTTTTTCTTTTCTTTTCATGAATCGGATATAATATAGCTTGGATTTTATTAATGGATAGAATGAGATCCGTGTTTAATGAAGACATAGTTAATAGGTCATAAGTATAGAGCATTCAATATATTTTCTTTTATTTCAAATTTCTAAAACATAAAGAGGAGGAAATGGGAATCATTGGAAGCTTGCATGCATAAAGGGAAAAATAGAAAATTTATTAAATATGAAGCATACATTACAATGAGTGTCAGCAGAAAGGGAAGGAAGAGAATATATTAATGTGGTTAAAGTTTATAACATGCCTCCATATGCACACAAGGACTTGAGCCCATCTCGAGAGTTATAGAGATAGAGAGGATACACACCATTGGTGGAATTGCATGTAAAATATTACACGGCGCAGCGAACAGAATCTGAGAAAGAGATAGAGAGTACACAATAGATAAGAGGAGAATCAGTAAATTCTTTAACTTCAAACAACTGATACAAAGATGGCTCTGTCCACCCGTGCGCTTCCACTGTGTGAAGCTTAGATGGCGATCTAGACAGAAGATAGGTGAAGAGCTTAAGGCTAGCTGGAACAACAACTCTGACTGGGTGAAAGATCAGTGAGTGATGGCTGCGAAGGGGTTTAGCTTTTATAGCCCGTGAAGGTCGTTAGGTCGGCCTGCTGACCGACCTACCATATGAGCCTCCACTAGTCGGCCAGGGAATATTCCAGGGAATATTCCCTTTACCATTGGGCCGGGGGCGCTGCCGCTGGCCCCCCTGGGACCCCCCAGCCAGGGGCCGCTTCCGCGGCCCCCGCACCCCACAATAGGGGCCCCTTTTAACTCCCTTACCACGCAACTCAATGCAATGTGCCTCGAGTTGCTACCAGCTTAACCACTCCGTCTAACCCAAATATTAGACCCACAACAGTCACCTTTTTGCCATCCGGTCACATAGACCTCATCTAATATACAAGTCAGGACTCAACCAATGTCCGGGCTCACATTTGGCTTCTCCTCATAATGGGGGCCTTACAACTTTGAGCACCATGGATCATTGGTAGCACCTAATGAGGGTGGGGCATTGATCATATCTAACATTGCATGCCTAGGAAGTAATATGGTTTGCTTTCTCTTTTTAATAACATTTCTATTTATATTTTAAAATATGAAAAAAAAAGCACAAGTTATGGTTTTGATTAGGAGGAGACCTTAGGGTTTATCTAGCCCCCCCCCCCCCCCCCCCGCTACTCAATGTTGATTACAACATGGCATTCTCCATCCTGAAGAGCCCATCTCCTCAACACCCTCTCCATCATCCGTGCAACAACACAATGCCAAATTTTGTATGGCTATCATGTGATGCTGCATAACTTCATCCAGTCCTACCTAGAAGCTATTCTCCTGCCCCACCGCCTAACAACACCCTATAGCACCTGGATTCTATTTATGGAGGCCACTCTTAACCATAGAACGGAGGCGAATAGGCTAACAAAGTAAATCAAAAAGGTGGAAAAAGGTGGAAAAAGCAAGGAGAAGTGCAAATCAAGTGAAGGGCACAATGTATATAATGTTTTTTTGTTAAAGACCACAATAATCCAATTTTTCATAATATTACTTTAAGAGTCGTGCATAGCACCCATGTAAGTTGCAATATTGTCTATCAAAAAGGCCCATAGCTAGCAAGGGCATAAGTAGGAGCTTTCATTCACTTTCATGAATTGGGAAAGACCAATCAAGGGTTAGATAAGAGAGATGGGTGCTCAACTTAAGTGGATGCCCAAACTCCAAACCCCATAAATAAAAGTAAAAAAGTGAATAGATAAGCCCATTCTCATAGTGTGCAAACTTGACGGCATGCTTCTTCTTATTGTTTCTACTCTATCTACTTGTGCTCCATCATGATAATGAGGAAAAGTGAGTGTGAGAGAGAGTATATGAGGGAGTTGAGAGGGACTTGAGAGGTAAAGCACCTTCCTTGTGCACACTCTTCTTTTCCTCCTCTCCTTGGGTGAGATGTGGATTGGAGGAGGGATGGGGTGGTCTTTCTTCTTCTAATCATTTTCTCTCATGTATTGGATGCTTGCAAATCAAGTCGGTAGCTATGGAGTAGAGGTTGTAGATCAAGTACCATCACATGCATCGTGGAGCCACCATCAAGCCTTCACTTCATAGCATTGAGGAGAAGGTAAGGTGGTGAGTTCACTACACACTTGTCCATTCATTCATTCTTGATTTTTTGTGGTTTAGGAGAAGAATCGATAGATCGATAAGTTTAGATAATATATAGGCTATGTGAGAGATAGTCGTTGCCAAATTGGACGAAGCAGTTGAAACAATAAGCATTCCATCAATTCCAGCGGCGGTCAATCTTGCAAAAGCTCCAATAAGCACACTTTCATCCATACGTGGCACACAACTTCACCTTAGTTTACTATCTTTAGAGCACCCCTCCATGCACTAGAACTCCTGAAAACACTTGCTCCATACGATCTTAATTAAAGCATCTTAGTGCATGATCTCCACAATAACCCACTAGGCATTCTATGCTCATCACCTAACTACACTGTAGCTTTCACCCTTTTCAATCTAGTGCACTACAATATTGTACTGGCACATTGCATACGTACATACATCTTGCGCACTAGTGTACCATCTCAACTCTTATTGCTTACACTGACTAATGCGCACTCATCCATCTAAACACTATATAAAATAATGTAGAAATTATATTTGAAAGATTCTTCTAATGACATTGTAGTATTCAAAAAGATTAACATTTTGTCTTTGTACACCTCCAAAAGTTATTGGATGATTGAGAGGTATCAGCCCTATAAAATTGCTTCCTACAAAGGTGGTAAGCAAAATTTTCTCCTTGATTGAAGGAGACTTTTCCACTATTCATAGCCACATATTGGTACTACCAAAATTGACTTTGTACATCAATTGTATTACCTTAGGCACACACTTTTACCTTATATTACTAATGTAAGAGTATCATTGACCTTTGCTATCCCAAAAAGTGTTGTTCACACCTTGAAGAGATGGTGTGAGCTTTCATACTTTAACACATTCCCTCAAGTTCAGCAATATCTTTGAATACAATCTACGAATGGAGAATTGAAGGAAGAAATATAAAGAGCTAACTAATGATTGAAAGAATTCGATACCGTCCATGATTATCCTTACCTTACTCTTCAATTTCATTCCCTTAAGGAGGGACATTCCATCATGCCAAGTCCTAGTGTATGTTTGTACAAAAGCTCTTTGCCTAGAGGTTTGGTAAAGGTGTTAATCACATTATCACTGTATCACCATTGTGTACTTTTTCCATGATAAAGTGTTTTCTCGCTTCAATGTGATTAGTCTTTTGATACATAATTGGATTAATTGTGCTACTGAGATCTTATCACAAAGAATAGGCATGGTATTAGAGGATCCATAAAACTTAAATTCCTTCAAAAATATCTTTAGTTGTTTAGCTTGACAATCTATTGTAGTTAAGGCCTTATATTTAGCCTCTATAGATTAGATATTGACAATATTTTTCTTCTTAGAGAACCAAGAGATTACTCCATTTCCAAGGAATAAAGCATTGTCACTTATGATTTTCCTATCAACCAAATTTGTTACATAATCAAAATCATTAAACCCATGTAGATTCAGCTTATCATCTACATATTAAATATTCCAATTTTGAGTACCTTTCAAGTATCTAAGTATTCTTTTAGCCACCACCCAATGAGACATCTTTGGACTTTGCATAAATTGAGCAAATGAATTGATGGTATAAAAATTGTCATGCCTTGTAATAGTTAAATAGATGAGAGAATCAATGAATTACCTATATGTATAGCATCACAACAAGCACTATTTTCACCCTCAATTACTTAATGTTTGATCTCATGGGTGTAGAAATAGTTTTGGAGCTAGCCATACCAAATCTTTCAAGGATGGATTGAACATACTTCTGCTAAGAACTAAAAATATCTCCTAACTTCATCTTGCAAATTTCAATACCAAGCATATAATGCAAGTATCTACGTCCTCCACCAAATCATCCTTGCTTGATGTCAAATTCATATAATCTTGTAATGGAGAGTATAATAAACATTGCTCTTTTGAAATCCTTGAAATTTGAGATGAACATCTATTCTTCCATACCAAGCTCTTGGATCTTGCTTTAATACATACAAGATCTTTTTCAACTTGCATACCAAATGCTCTTTACTTGCTACAACATAGCCTTTTGGTTGTTTCATGTAGACCTCTCCCTCAAGTTGTCCATTGAGAAATGCATTTTTTACATCCATCTACCATAACTTCCATTTTTGAAGAGCAACAACCTGATGGTGCTCACCTTGGCTAGAAGTGCATAAGTCTCTTCATTATCAATATCATATTCTCAAGAAAATCTTTTAGCAACCAATCTAGCTTTATGCCTGTCAATATGTCCTTCCTTATCAAATTTCAATTGGGAGATCCATTTACATCCTATGTCTTTATTATTGGGTGAGAATTGAATTCCCAAGTTTCATTCTTATATAATGCAGACACTTCTTTATCCATAACATCATTCCATTCCTTTTTATTGCATGCATCCTTGTATATTGTGGGTTCATCATGGTGTAAAACTAATTTGAGAAGAGCAAGTTACTCAATATATGACTTTTTACCTCTTTCATATATTAGGGGTGTTCTTCTCTATCTTGTAGACCTCTTTGAGGCTTCTTGATTCTCTTTATCTTCTTCCTTCAATTCTTCAATAGGGTCTGCTTTCATGGCTGTTGGTACTTGCACATTGAGATTTATGGAAGACCATGTGTCCATATCTAAGGACTAAGTTAATTTCTATCTTGCATTCTCATCAAATATAACATATGTTGATACGAAATATTTTTTAAAAATTTAGAATGTAAATCTTGTAAGCTTTACTTACATCACTATATCCAACAAGCATGCACTTTCTAGACTTGTCAAATAAGCACACACTTTCTAAACTTGTCATCAAGTTTTTTCATTTTCTCATTAAAAATATGAGCAATGCTAAGCATCCATATACTTTGAGATGACATACATGAGATTTTGATCCATAGAAGGCTTCATATGGTGTAATATCTCTTAATACTTTAGTAGGTGACTTATTCATCATATAATATGCAATATTGATTTATTCAACCCAATAGCAATTTGCAAGTTGCTTGTCTTTCAGCATGCATCTAGCTACCTCAAATAGGTTCCTGTTCTTCCTCTCTACAACACCATTCTACTAAGGTGTATAACTACAAATACGATACTTTCATGGGGATGTGTCAAATTATTCAAGGCCGTATTCATCAGATGCCCCTTGCTATTTACATAGGGGGTTGGCCAACAACTTGATGCATCTAGTGTAGAGCCTAAGTGGCCTATCCCTTGGTCTAGGCTTTGGGTTTTAGGTGAGTTTTTGCATGTGCATCAAGGGTTTAGATGAGCATTTATTTTAAAACTTGGTGCTTTTGCCTCATATTTCATTAGGCTAAGAGGGATAGTTAATTTCTTTCTTGATGCATGTACTTTTAACCTATGGATTCTTAGCTTGTGTTGTTTTTCCCGTTAATTCATTTGCAATTAAGGAAGGTGTTTTGCACAACAACATGGATATTAAGAGATATTACACCATATGAAGAGATTCATATGGTTGTGGATTTTCTATGTTTGTTTCAGCTAGGATTTATTAAGAGATTCATATGGCTGTGGATTTTCTATGTTTGTTTTGGCTAGGATTTGGGCTTGGGATTGAGTGACCTACTAAGGGGGATACCTCAATTGCTAGTTGCTTGTTTGAAGGCACTCAAGCGATGATCTTAGGTGTCATTCATGTTTGTTTGTTGATAGTCAATAGGGGGTCACCTTTCTTTTGTAAGGTAGCCAACATGTAGATACGAGTGTTAAGCTTGATTTTCTATCACAATAATTTGCCCTAGTGAGTGAGGGTTTGGGATGATTTGAGTGTGGCCTATGGGCTAAAATTTGTTGCAAGTCCCATCATGGGGAAAAAAGTACTAAAAGGATACTTGTTGCCTTGCGAGCACTTGGTAGCTTCTAGGTTTGAGATAGGGGGATTCCTTGTTCTCCTTGGGATACCTACTCGTGGAATATGAAGAAAAAATACCTAGAAAAATAAGAGATAGTTTGTGTATCACCTTGTGAGGTTTTGGCAGGTTCTTGGGTTTGAGCCGATGCTTTGTTCTCCTTGGGACACTAAGATCAAATAAATGGTCGATGAGCTATCCCCATCAAGAAGAGATGTTAAATAAGAGAGAGGAAAAAACCAAATCTAGATGATGATGAACTAATGAACAAATTCATTAAAGAAGATATTGGGCTTGTTAGAATATCAAGCTCTCGTTACTCTTCAGTCAATCTATCTTTATGTGTGTGACTGACATTAGCGACTGACATTAGCTGGATACAGTTGTACACATGTGTGACATTCAATAAGTCGGTGTAGTCAGTGACTTAACCACAATTAGTCTTGGTTAGTCATACCTATGTGTGTAAGTCTCTTTCAGTTAGTATGATAGAAGAATAATGGAAGAAAAACAACAATGAGCTGAGGCTCATCTTCCGCTCCAGTCTATCTCTCTCCCTCTCTTCCAACATGGTATCGGAGCTTGAATGCCTAAAGCCTAAAGGCTTGGCAGTGGCCATTTGACATCAAGACATCAAATCTGAAGAAAACGTCATCAAAGGAGACTGCATCCTATTTTTTTGCAGAAGCTATATCTTGCTACAAAAATGGTTTTTGGAGAAATAGCTTGCGATTCCTGACCGCTTCGACGTGGTCTACAACTTTGCAAAAGAAAGTTTTTTCAAATTCCTCAAAGATTTTTAGATATTCAGCATAGACTTGTGCAAACGAGCTGTTTACTGCAGTAAACAGTAGGTGATTCCAAGACATTGGTGACTTTCATCCTAACAATGTTTATGCCCTCATTATCGTGCATTTGAGCATGATATTGGAGTGTTAAATGCTCAATTTTGGAGCTTATTTGCAGGTTGGAAACAGTGAATTGGTTGGTGTCCTGAATTTGGAAACAATATACCTACAGGATTGAAGTATCTGTGATGCTTATTTGCTGGTTACAAATGCTTGGAACATACCACTTGAGTGGTAGATGTTTTTTTTGGGATATTGTGAGTGCTAAAAGTCCAAAGTTTGACTGATTTGTTGCTAGTTATACCAAGGTATTGACTGGTTATTGTCTGCAGGAAGGATACTTATCATCTTCACTTGACGTACATGCAATATATTCTGACCAGTTGGACATGTATCAACTCTTGCATAGAGTGGCAACTGAATGAGATGTTTTGGGGCTGTTTTGAGGTATGAATACTCTTATTTTAATAGAGAAAATACTGCTAGTTATAGCAATGGTCTACTAGCTATATTTGGTACTGCTACTTGCATATAGTACAAGCATTGATACTTGTGTATGGACATAGTTTGTTGCTGGGATGTTTTGCCACTACCATAGAATGTTTTGAATTGATTTGAGCTTGGTTTATGCTCACTTGACTATGTTTTTTCATCGTTGGAATACAATTTACAGCAAGCAAGTTGTCAAGAAAACTGTCCTGAACTGTAGAAAACTGTCCTGAATAGCAGGAAACTGATCCTGAACTGCAGGAAAAGGAGTCAGATACTTACAGGTTGTATACATCACTGAATACCTAAGTTGCAACTATGGCAAATGCCCAAGGCACTGACAATATCACTCAAATTGTGGGAGAAAAGCTAAACAACAAAAATTTTGCTTTATGGAAGTTCCGTATAAAGAATTTTTTGATTGGTAGAGGTTATTGGGACTTATGTACAGGTGATGAGGCTAAACTTGAAATGCATGAAAGGAATCCGAAAAATGATCAAAAAAGGACTCATAAGCTATGGACTTAGAGAGCATGCAAGGTGTTACATTGGTTTTCCTTATGTATATCGGATGCTATGGTTATACAAATGATTGGATGCAATTCCCCAAAGGATGCATGGGACATATTCATGAAGAATTATGGAAATGTAACACATGCAAGAAAGATTCAGCTAAAGCAACATTTCAATAACATGTTTAGGAATGGCAAAAGCATTCATGCCTACACTACAAAGATCAAGAAAATAGCGGATCAGCTTGCCACCATTGGATCTTCAATGTCTAGGGATGATATGATTGCAGTGACATTGAATGGACTTGGCAAAGAGTATAAAGGATTTGATACGTCTATTTCTGTGAGAGCTGAATCCCCTAATTGGAATGAGATGATTGCTTTGCTACTGCATGAGGAAGTTAAGCTTGGGCTGAATACAAGTTCTAGTACGTCTTAAAGCAGAGACATTGTTCTTTACTCTAGCTAGCATGATAGAGGCGGCAAAGGCTATGGCTCTTTTTGAGGTCGAGGAGACACTCGAAATGCTTATCGGGATAGCATCAACAGAATGCCTGGCATGGCACAAATACACATGGCTAGCGTGGATCTAGTGGCTTTAGAGGCAGGGGGAGATCACCCCATGGTAGAGGTGGTGGATCTGGTTCATGGCAGTCAAATGATCAATCAAATAGAGATAAGGACTATCATTACTATGGCAGATTTGGACACATTGCAAAGGATTGTTACAAGAAGAAGCAGGGAGATATGAAGGCAAAGGGCAAATAGCATGGGCATTATGCATCTTCTAGCGATGCTCATGATAAGTAGGTTGACAGATTTTTTTCCATGCAGCATGTGTCTAAGAATGCATCTAGGCAAAACAGAGATGAGAGATGGTACATTGATTCAGGGGCTTCAAATCATATGACACCCCATGGAGAATGGTCTGATGAGATGGTTGCAGGTTCACATGGTTATGTGTGTACTGGGGATGACACCTAACATGACATTCAGCACACAGGAATTGTTATGTTGTTGATGCCTGATGGCAAGAAAAAGATCTTGCATGATGTACTACAAGAATCTTTTATCAGTTGGATAGATGGTAGAATAGAATTTGCATGTGAGATTTAATAGAGACTCAATAGAGATGGATGCTTTGTTGAAGAATATGGTAATGGCTGCAAATTGATAGCTAGAGGCTCAAGAGATGGCAGAATGTTTACTCTTGATGCATCAATTCCAGAATTGAAAGCAACCATGTTTGCACATGATGATGGTGCTATACAAGTTGTTGAGATATGGCATAAGCAAATTGGCCATGTGAATCTACAAAAGCTTAAATATATGTAGTAGAAGGAGATTGTGCTTGGACTACCTAAGTTCAAGTATCATGACTTTGGACATGTATGTGATGCATGTCAGTTTGGAAAGCAAGCACGGTTTCCATTTATGAGACATGTACAAAATAGCTTACGACCCTTGTAGTTGGTACATTCAGATGTATGGGGTCCGTCTCTCATAATGCTTCATTTGGTGGTGCTCGTTACTATGTATCCTTCATTTTACATACTGAAACATAAGGATGATGTGTTGGATGCATTCAAGGATTTCAAGAAGCTTGCTAAAAATGAGTTGAGCTGTAAAATTTCATGTCTTAGATCAGATGGAGATGGAGAATATGTCTCTAATTACTTTGGCAGGTACCTTGCTAAATATGGGATCAAAAGACAGTTAACTTGCAGATATACACCACAGCAAAATGGTGTAATAGAAAGGAAAAATAGGGTACTGATGGAATCGACAAGAGCTATGCTGAATAAGAAGAGTTTGCCAAATGGTTATTGGGCTGAAGCAGTAGTGACTACTATCTATGTGCTGAATAGAACCCCTATAGCAAGGATTCATGATGTAACTCCATATGAGAAGTTGTATGGTCATAAGCCTGACATTTCACACTTGAAGGTATTTGGCAACATTGCATATATGCATGTTCCTAATGAAAAGAGGAAGAAATTGGATCCTAAAGCTATCAAGAGTGTGTTCCTTGGTTATGCACAAGATCGGAAAGCTTACAAGTGCTATGTACCGTCTACACATGAGACATTGATTAGCAAAGATGTTGTTTTTGATGAGCTGGCATCGTGGTATGATAATCCTATTGCAGTGGCTACTGATGGATCAGCCAACACTAGTAATACTAAAAATACACCTCCAGTGAGTACATCTATGATGACTGGTCCTACAGGTGATGGGTCACCTACAGTAAGTCCTTGGTTAGGATGCTTGCGGAGTGGTACTCCTACGTCCACTGACATGGATATGTCAATGAGGGGGAGATTGGATAAGGGAAAAGAAAATATGCTTGAGGATGTGACAAATCCACTTACAGCAGGTTATGAGTCATCTAACAGTGATAGTTTGGATAGTGAGTTGGGCATTCCATCTATTATGACACTTGGAGCAAGGCAGAGTCGTTATGTACCACCTCATGAGAGGCAAGCTCAGAGTGAGCCACAGTTATGGAGATCTGAGAGAGTCAGAAAACAAGTTGACAGATTTATATACACTAGTTATTCATCCCGCCATTATGAATATATGGCTAGTGTGACAGGTTACAAAGAACCTACAAAGTTTGATGATACAGTTACAGATGATAAATGGTGTGCTGCCATGGATGAGGAGTATGCAACCATGGCTGAAAATGAGACATGGGAATTGGTTGAGTTGCCTGAAGGAAAAGTCCCTATTGGCTGCAAATGGGTGTACAAGGTTAAGTGCAAGTCAAATGGTTCATTAGAATGCTATAAGGCCAAGCTGGTTGCAAAAGGGTATGCATAGCAATATGGCCTTGACTATGAGGAGACTTTCAATCCGGTGACTAAAATGGCAACAGTCAGAATTGTCATTGCTTTGGCAACATGTAAAGGCTGGAAATTATGGCAAATGGACGTCAAGAATGCTTTCTTGAACAGTGATTTGGTTGAGAAAGTATATATGGAGCAGCCTGAAGGCTATGTTCACCTGGACTTTCCTACACATGTATGTAAGCTAAAAAAGGCTTTATATGGACTGAAATAGGCACCTAGAGCATGGAATGCTCGAATCAATAGTTATTTAGAGCAACATGGATTTAGATTGGGTGATGCAGATCACAACCTATTCACGAAGAAGACAGATCATGGATATGTGTTTCTAGTGGTTTATGTAGATGATCTTATCATCACTAGAGATGATGAAGAGGGAATTGTTGAAATTAAATCATGTTTATAGGCTGAATTCAAAGTCAAAGACCTTGGTGAGCTGAAGTATTTTCTTGGAATTGAGGTAGTATCTACGCCTCAAGGTATATGGCTACTACAAAAGCAATATGCTCATGACATGTTACAAAAGTATGGTATGGCTGAATGCAAGCCTATGGAGACACCTCTTGATTAGAATGTCAAGCTGCAAATTGATGTTGGGAATGACATAGAGAATGTGTAATATCTCCCCCCTGGTCATCAGGCAGCCCCCCCTCGTCGTCCTGGACGGCAGCCCCCCTCGTGATCAACAGCTCCGGCCCCCTGGCTCAGGATTTCAGTGCCCCCCCCATCATCGACATTATCATCATCTTGGTCTTCCTCCCCATTCTCAACTCGATGCCATCCAGAATTTTCTCCCAACCAAGTGCCACTTTTGTAAACGATTTGTTGGTGCTCTGTCTCGTCTCACATGTCGTCTTACACACCTATGGCTTGTAGGTTGCTTTGCATGAGCCTTGGAGATAAAGGCCTCGTAGATGATGTTAATCTAATTCACAATCGCAAAAGACAGGATGCAAGTGTCAAGAGGGATGAATTGGTTCTCTCAGTCTCCCACACTCGAGAGTTAGATTAGCTTTTGGCTAACATCTCTAATCACACTAGAGTCTGTCTCTAGACGAACACTAAGCACAACACACGGACGTTAGCCTTGAAAGATGGCCTTTGCCAATCCTTGCATTGGCTTCTGGGGTGTTGGATGTGATCATGTTTGAGATTGTGATGTGAATTAAAAATATAATCATGTGTGGAAAATTGTTTGCAACTAGTTGTAAAACATGCTATGACATGTTACACTAGCTAAAGCATGGGGCCCATGTATATGTTTTGAACTATGTGGCATTCGATGCTGCCATCATTATTAAAATGTACTTCTAAATTGTTCTAATTTCAATTTAGTCGATGTATTGAAGCCTCCTACGAAAGACTTAGATCGGGTGAAGGACATAATTTGTTGTGAAGGGAGTTCCCTTGCAGGAGGGAAGGACTGCCAGTTGCAGGGAATTTCAGCACACCCTCCACCTGCTCTAGCCCTGATTGCGATGGCCCCAAAGCCCCACACATAAGGAGCACACGCGGAAGTAAGAGGAGCACATGTAGGAGTCCCCACCCGGAGTGCGATAGCCGAAAACCCCGCAAGAGTGGACGGTGGCTTGAATCAAGGCGGTATCGCAACCACGAATGGTCTATCATCAGGCGTAAATATCACTAGAATCAAGACATCACTCCAGACCCAGGTTGCTCTATTTATTAAATCATAGATTATAATTGTCATGATGAAAATCATATTCACATGCATCACATTGATTGTGCGATTGATGGGTAATTGCCTTGGTATGGATTTAGTTGTGATGTTTGTAACAAACAAGATAAATTTCATTGTAGGATGACATCATAATAGGTGAAATTGATTAGGTAATTGCATCATAAATTACCCAAAAATTTCCTGCATGAATTCTTACATAAAGTGCATTGCTCCTTGCACAAGTTCTTGCTTAAAATGCATTTCAGAGGACATTGGAAGAAAGAAAGTGCATCTCCGTATTGCAAGATGGATTCTAAGGTACATGTAATAAGTTGCAGAAAAAATTAAAGTGTAGCTAGACTCATACAATAATCACATAAATTTATAAAGATCAGATCATTTAAGAAGGTTATAGATTATGTAAATAATTACATACAGGATAATGTTAAGATTGCATGCATAGAAAATACATTCTCATGTGTGATATAAAATATCATATGGATTATATCAAAATTGTAAGCATTGAAATGAAGGCCTGGCATTATGTTGCGTGCATTAAAGTTGTTGGGAAAATTCAACATTGTTTGTAATTTACCAAATGGGACTGAGATCCATGACTCCCATGTCAAAGTCCTTGGTGACTTCAAGAGGGATAGGTAAAAGCTTAGTGCCTGTGAGCATTATTAGGAGGGCTTAAGAAAATTATACTTAAGACGGAGTAGGAACTATTCTAAACAGAACCATCTTGACCAACCATGGTCAAGGGGATAGACAATCTTGATCAATTAAGATCAAAGATAAAGGTACATAGGTACTTCAAGGGATCTAGGAGATAACCAGCAAGTTGACCAAACGAGGACGACGAGGTTATCCATGATCTACCTTACAAGGAGACCTAAGGTAAGGACAATTAGATTGGTAGGGTACAAACCCTAACCCAAAGAAAAAGGGAAAACAAGCAACCTAGCTTGCCAAGCCCTTGGAATCTCGCCTAATCGCGAACGATCAAGGACCAAATGCTGGGAGCATTCGGGAAGAAGGAATCACACCTTAGCAGTTCGTCGTACGAACGACCACTGAAATGATCATGATTGTACACTTAGGTACATTGTTTGAACTTCTTTGCTCAAGAAACTAATTCAAGGCAAAACACTTAATGCTTCAGGTTAAGAGCCTAGAGGGAGAGGCAGGTTCAGTTACCTCAGACTGCCTGCCTGGCCCTATCCAAGGGGGTTGTTAGCCATGCCAGGTATATGGACCGAACGCATCGTGAGAGGTCTCTCCGTGGGTGCTGCTTGGACCGGAAGAACGCTTGGGTGCTAGGGGAGGCTCTGGCTATAAATTCCTTGCCTTCGGATCCCGCACAAGAGGTCGATGTGACTCGAGATGGGATCTCGAGGCCCGTGTACTAGTCTACCGGCTGAACTTGGAGCAGCAATCCTGTTGATTGCTAGGATAGCCTTCGAGCAAGATACTTGATGTATTTTCAAGACTATGATAAATAAAGGTCAAATATTTGGAAAGGAACTTGCTTGACATTGTTTTTTTTATGTCAGTGCCTAAGTTGTGTGAAGGAACCTGTGTTTAATTTGATTAATTAAGAAAGCTGCTTTTGCATGTCAAGCATAATGTGGTAGGTAATTAGATAACTAAGCAACCCGAGGAAAGTGCGGTGGACGTGACTTGGGTCCGTCTTACGGAAGGGTGGTCCCGGTTAGCTGGGAACTTTTCTCAAAAGATGTGAAAATGACCTAGAGTCAATAGAGTTAGAATCCCGATTTATGTTGTTTTAGGGGAGCGAAATCGAACTATGCCTTATGGGCAGAGAGGTGGAGCTTCGCATCCCTCTCGTTTCCCATTCTCCATGAACCAAGTGCAACATAAATCCGCTTCGACTCTGTTGTTCCTACTCAAAGTGGGCCATCTGGAGCTCGATGCTAGCTAGTTCCTAGAGACTTTGTTGATAGGAAAGAAACCCTGACTTCAGGTTGGTCCTAAGTGGGAACGGTCGGATACTTCCGCTCGGGGCAGACTCGAGAAGACCTAGATCCCAAACCCTGTGACATTCCTTGCGAGTGCCAGGTGGTGCTTTCTAGACTCTCTTCCCGATGGGCTGCTAAGATCTGTCCCACAAGTGGACGAGCGGACACGTTACAATGAGAATGTGACCATGTATTGATAGATGGTGGGCATCTTGATATACTTGACCCCCCTCCAAAATTCGGCCCCCCCTTCCCTCAACACACACCATGTCGCAATGCGCCCTCCCCCCTCCCCCAAAAAAAAAATTCGGGCTTTGTAGGTATGCCTTGCCGTTGGAGCTGATTGCACCTATGAGGAAAGGGAGTGTGAGGCTTGGGCAACCCATGTCTCCCCACCTCCTCCATTAGGCCGTGCCTCATGGAACAACCATCGTTTTTGCCTCTCAGCGTGCAGGCTTCTCATTTTGAGTGAGGCAGTCGGGCCCCCTATTCCGAGTTTGAGTCGCCATGACTTCTTATGAGGAAAGGTGGGTTGTGAACCATGTCGCCCTTGTGGCGCCGCATTCTAAGATGGTTGATTGTGGATCCTTGTGAGCCCGGAACTCTTTCGTGGTGCAATCTGGCAACTCCAAGCACCAAGTTACCCTTGTGCGAGTTAGAAAAATGCGTTACGTGTGCTGTGAGCAAGACGCGACGCGAGAGGGATATCAAGGGCATAACGGCTTGTGACGTGATACGACGTGACGCGACGGGGTCATGCCATGATGCGACGGCATGTCAACTTAACATGTCTTGCGAGTTGGCTTCTGCTGCACGTCCAGGACGTGACGCAGTACTGCGTGTCTGCGGGCCATGTTACTTGTGCGGGTTTCGCGTCGAACCCGTGGGACCAGGTATGCACCGTCAGGCTTGGTATCAAAGCTACCTCCTACCTGACTGCTGGGGTGGTCAACATGGGTGGAGGAAAGTCAGACAGGATTTCAGGCTATGAGTATCCAGCAAGTCAAGACGTCAAGTCAAGCTTGTTCAAGAAAATGAGCCATCATGTGAAATGAAGTAGGGTCGGGGCTGCGTGCTACCACCCACAACTTGTCTAGATTTGTGAAGAGGCTACTAGCTGATCTGTTTGAGCCTGAATCTATGCCTAACCACGGGCAGTGATGTGGAATGCTCATATGTGCTGAAAATGGATCTCTTGGGGCTATGAGGGCCATGATATGAGACCAAATCTTGCTGGCAGACCAAAAATGAAGGTTGATGGGTTTATGCGGATCAGAGAAAGTGCAATTTTGAGCAAATCGGAGAAAGTTGTTTAGCTCTTTTTCATCACGGCTCAAGGGTGGTCTGTTTGACCTGGAATCTGTGCGAGCTGAAGATGGAGCCTGCGGGCTTAATGTCTCGAGAGAAAACTCATGGGCCTGACGCGAGGATAAAGAAAGTGGGTACAAGAGGAGGAGTAAAAGTGAAATCTTTGAAGACTCCCGGACCTGGCAAGAGTATAAACAACGCGGGCAAGATAGAGATGATAGGGTGTATCTGATGGAGCAGAGGAGCGCCTGTGGGTGAATTTTTAGTCTGTTGAATGAAACCCTTTAAGTCCATACCAAAGACTCTCGAACCTGGCAGGAGGATAAAGAATGTGGGCTTATGGTGAGACCACTTGATGGAGGATGCGGATTGGAGATCTATTAGAAGAGCTAAAGAATGAGCCAAGAGGCAAAACGGAGTGGAGTATGGATGGCCGTGGGTTAGATCAGTTGGAGCTGAAAGATAATGTTTGCTTGTTATGGGGCTACTAGAGTGTGTCAAAAAGAACATGTGATGCTGAAGTCACGTGAAGGGAAGCTAAAAGGCTATGCTCTTGCAACTCCTAACTTGGGGAGTATAAAGGAAGTGGGCTTGTGTTGAAGAGATGGATTCGGGCAAGAAGGCCCTTTGAGTAGAAGAAGAAGATGATGGAGTGGAAGGAAGCGGAGGCAAGTTAGAGAGGAAAGAGCGGAAAACGTGGATGTAGGCTTCGGCCCAAATGTTTTATGAAGAAAAGATGGATGCGGGCTACGGCCCCAAAGGTTTTTGAAGAAAAGAAGATGGAGATGGAGATGAGGAGGCGAGAGTTGAGGTGAAGAAGACTCGTGACACTACAAGTATAAAAGAATGGCCAAGCTGAGTTAGAAGATGTGAGACTCCTTGAGTCAGGAGTATAAAAGAACGGCCGGGTGCATAGGATATGGTGAGGAGAGAATAGAATATGTGTGGTGCACGACACTCGTGGAGCCGCGAGCCTAAACGAATGGCCAAGAGCGAAGGCCAAGAGGGCCGAAGGAAGGGAGACTCCTAATGCCGGGAGTATAAAGAATGGTGTAGAGACTCGTGAACCTGGGGCGAGTATAAAGAAACCAGGCTGGGAGAAGGAAGAGGAGGATTTTGGGTGAGGGGAAGAAGACTCCTAACACCGAGAGTATAAAGTAATGGTGCGAAAGACTCATGGACCTGGGTGACTATAAAAAAGCTGGGCTGGGTGGAGAAAGAATGGAAGGAAGGCCCCATGCCGACCGCGGTGAAGCCAAAAAGGGTGAGGGATCGAGTGGATGGAAGTATAGAGACTAGTGGACCTGGGGCGAGTATAAACAAGCCGAGCCCAAGGACTCGTGGACCTGGGGCGAGTATAAACAAGCCGAGCCCATGGAGTCGTGGACCTGGGGCATGTAAAAATAAGCCGGGCCAGGATGAGGAAGGAGAGAAGGCCCCATGCCGACCAGGTAAAGCCAAGAAGGGTGAGGGACCGGGAGGATGGAGGCGGAGGGCTCGTGGACCTGGGGTGAGGGTAAATAAGTTGGGCTAGAAGGGGAAAGAAGGGTGGACACTCCTGGAGTCGGGAGTATAAAGATGGGGGCCGTATGAAGCGACAGGGAGAGAGGGCCGGACTCTTAGGCATCGGCGAGTATAAAGAAGTGGGGGGCTCGTAGATCTGGTGACTGGGTAAAGAAATGGAAATTCTAGTGCCTTGGGTCTGATGAGAAGGACCGTGGCAAGGCACGAGGAGGTGTGTGGGAAGACTCGTGGAGCCACGAGGATAAAGGAATGGTCGGAGATGTGGATAGAAGGGAGGAGAAGTGGACTGATGAAGGCCTATGAGAAGATTGGGAGAGTGGATGCTCGTGAACCTAGGGCGAGCTTAAAAGAAACCGGGACCTTTGATCTCGCTTGACTACGTGGAAGCCAAGGCATCTGGGACCCGAGGTGGAAACTAGGAGGGTGCAATCATGTGCAGGTTTGGATGCAATGCAGCAAGGAATGGGACCCAAAGTGAAGTTGAATGACTTGTATCATAAATAGGGGTAAAGACCCTTATGCGGGTGAATCGAACCCCATATGAGTGGATACATTTCCTGCAACAAAGCCCTTCATGAGGCAAGGGCAGTTGATCTCGACCTTGGAGTACGAGCAGGGGACAGGGCGACTGCAGCAACAACCAACCAAGGCAGGCGGCAACGTGCTGGGGAACACTTGCGGTCTACTGCGAGAGGCTACTACAGGAGTCCTACCGCAAAGCCACGCGTGAGGCAATGGCGTTGATCTCTCATTCCCACGTAGCCTCTACAATGGGATGGCTAGTCTCGCCATAAGAGGCTCGGAGCCATCTGCGTGTCTGATGCGTACAGCTTGTCCCAAGTTGTTGGGGGAAAAGCAACCCTTCTTGGGTATAGTGCAAGGTGTATGATGGGACGCGGCGTAGGCCCTGGTTGAAGCAACACTAAGTCTACTTGCCAAGGAAAAGTAAGGGGGGAGACAACTTTGATTCAAGTTCAAAAAACAACTCAAGGATGCAAGTGGCAGTTGTGTCTTTGACGCGGAAGCTGGAGCAAGTGGCAACGCCTCAGCTATCTGAATGAGGAGAGAAGCAAATCAAGGCAAGTGACCCTTCTTTGGTCTTCGGGTGCGGTCAGTGGGTTGATATCTGGCCAACTTAGGCAAGCTCTTTCCCACGCTAGGTGGATGGGGAATCTCGCGAGGGTGCCGGGACGTATTGCAAACGACCCAAAGAAACCGCTGCCTCGGCTCAAGGTAACTCTGTGCCATAGGTAACTCGAATGGTTGATGAGATCCTCGTGCTACTCCTTTTCAGGGTGATTACCCCTCCTGACTTATGTTATGCAGTGGGGCTGATTAGTCAGTTCATGTAGAAGCCTTGCAAACCACATTTAGATGCAGTCAAGAGGATCATGAAATTTGTAAAGGATACTACAGATTATGGGTTGTTTTATGCATCTGGAAAATCTCTTGACTTGACAGGGTTTACTGATGCTGATTGGGCTAGTTGTGCCTATGAGACGAGGTCAACCAGTGGTTATGCATTTGGATTGGGCAACAGTTTTGATCAGTTGTTGGCAGAGTAAGAAACAGCCCACTGTTACATTGTCTAGTACAAAAGCTGAGTACAAAGGATGTGCCTTAGCAGCTTGTGAAGTAGTTTGGTTGATGAAACTACTAAAAGACTTGGAAATACAGGTAGAAAGCAGAGTGAGGTTGCATTGTGATAACCTCAGCAGTGTTAGGTTGGCTAGCAATCCTGTCTACCATGCTAGGTCCAAACATAGTGAGTTTCACTACCATTTCATCAGAGAAATGGTTCTTACAAGGTAGATTGACTTGATTCATGTGAAGACCGAAAACCAGGTAGCATATGTATTTACCAAGTCTCTTGGTAAAGAAAATTTCATATACTTCAGACAACTACTTGGAGTTTATCGGATGGTTTGAGCTTGAGGGGGAGTGTTAGAATATCAAGCTCCCGTTACTCTTTAGTCAGTCTATCTTTATGTGTGTGACATTAGCTGGATACAACTGTACATGTGTGTGAAATACAAAAAACACATACAAAAATACATGTTTAAAAATTAATAACAAAAAATCTATCTATTAGAACGAAATGCAAAAAAAAAAAAAAAAATGGATGGGCAAAGATGTCACACAGGCTTAACATATCAAAACACAATTTCAACAAGAATAGGGTACGTTGTCAGAGGGGTTTTTGTCGAAAGGTCGAATCCATCGGGGATCAAAAGTAGAAGGAAGTAGAGATAGGAGATGGAAGAGAAGATAAAGAATATCCAAGTGGTAAACACTACAAAAACAAATCACAATGAATTGAAACAATATGTATTGAAAGAATCTAGATTCTTTGCACTACTCAGAAGCAATATCCAGGCATTAGTTCTTCTGGAGCTCCTTCGTAGACCAAAAACGTGGATTAAAAAAATCAGCTCTTTCTCTGCTGTCCAGAACCCAAATCTGATGGCTCCGTTGGCTCCGAAGGGGGGTAAAACTGCAGGACACCTGCTCACAGATCTCCCAGATCACTCCTTCTTATTCCTTCCATTCAATATGCAGTTTTTAGCATGTTTACAACGATCGCGACGCGTGCGATTTCGTCCATCTGTCTTTTTTACGAAACATCTCCTAATTGGCTGAAAAAGCAACTAGCTTTTTGCATGCCATCCTAATCTAGAAGCTTTTTCTAACCTTTTCATATTTTTACAATAAATAATATAAAAATAGACTAAAATTATCCAAAAATCTAGTATTTTTAGATAATCCATGCAACTCACACTAGTACTAATGGCTCAGATCACATTGACTCTCTAGATCAATAGAGAAGTCGGATGATGATGAATTCCATACTTTTTCACACTGTGTCCTCATAATATCACGACATCCACCCCCTCTAAACCTGCTCAATAAGTTGGTGTAGTCAGTGACTTAACCACAATTAGTCTTGGTTGGTCATACCTATGTGTGTAAGTCTCTTTCAATTAGTATGATAGCAGAATAATGGAAGAAGAACAATAATGAGCTGAGGCTCATCTTTTGCTCTACTCTGTCTCTCTCCCTCTCTTCCAATAGGGCTTAGTATTTTTATCTTTTATCATTAATGGGTCCTAAGGGATAGGGAGTTAGAGCAGGTCTCTTGCCAAGGCTTTTGTGCCTTACATGAGGTTGAGTTGTTTCCTAACTGTATGTCCGACTAGGCTAGGATATCATTTAGGTCACCTCATGAGTGTTTGATAGCATGTGTAGTTATTGTTCATCATTTCCTTGAGGCACCCTCATTTCTTAGTCCTAGTCTTGGCCATTGGATCCATAGTTTGTGGGGCTGAATGTTCAATCTTTTCTTTGTTCTATAGTTGTCTCTTTGCTTGTCGAGTGTGCTTTCATGTTTTGTGTTATTCTAGTATGTCTAGTTCGTGAACTCAATGGGTTGGGTCACTCTATCCTGTGGATTTCAATGAGAAACAGATTTAGATATGACACTTTATGAGATTTTATGGCTTTTTAGGAAGATCCACAATGCATTTTTGGTGTAAAATGAAGATTTCAAGCTTAAAGGTGGACAGAGGTGTGGAGCATTTAAGGCACAACGCATGGGGCATTTTAAAGCTAAAGAAAGAGCAGAACACAAAATCAAGTCCACACACATTGAAGAAGTGTCTAAGCATCATTTGATCATTAATTTTGCACGTTTGATATGGAATTTGATGTCAAGGCACCTTAGTTTGTGAGGAGAACAATTGTGGGTAGCCTCAATGGCTAAATTTTGGGTCAAATATAAGTGGATATGGGACAATTTGAAGACTCGCATGGCCAAAGGTTTAAATGGGTGCAATTTTTAGATAGAGCAAATCTTGGGATGAGGAAAAATAGGAGAAGTGTGCAGTAGTAGCACACTATTATGGACCCTCTTCCTTGATCTCCTCCCTCTACAACAATTATCATTATATGCCACTTTTGAATACATATTTAGAGCCTATTCACCAATATCTATGCAATCATACCAATCTTGGACCATAATTCAAAGCAATAAGAATTTTGAAATTTCAATATTTCTCTCTCCTTATAAACCTAGTCTTTCTCTCTCCCTCATCTACATATAAGTGCTTATTCTCATGAGAGAGGGAAAAGGGGAGTGCAAGTGTGAGAGATGAATGGGGTGTGATGAAGAATGATAGGGATGTATTGTTGAAGCCCATGGGAGTTTTCCAAGAGCATTAGGGCTTGCAAGAGCGCTAGTAGCCTTGGTTTTTGCATGGGGTAACATGCACCTCGCGATGTGGAAGCGGTCTAGGAGTAAGTGTGTTAATTTTTATAGAAAATGATAGTGAAATAAAAAATTGTATTAGAGGGAGAAAAGGGAAGGTTAACACATAATTTTTGGTAATTCAAATGATTGGTTTTTTCAAATTTCTTAAAATAAATAGATCGAAATAGAGAAAAATGATAAAAAGTTACTAAAAAGTAAAAATTATTAGAATAAGAGTAAGAATGTCATAAACTTTTACAATCTACAAAAACCTTCCATATACAACTTTTACAATCTACAAAAATTATTAGAATAAGAGTAAAAATTATTAGAATAAGAATGTCATAAACTTTTACAATCTACAAAAACATTCCATATACAGCTTTAAAATTTACAAAAACTAAGATTTTCATGCTAAAAAATAAGTGTTTTCGAAGTATGAGGTGGGCTCGATGTTGTTCATCATAAGCTAAATGAATTAACAAGTTGTATATCTAAAAAATACTTAAAAATAATTAATTTTTTATGCATGTCATGAGTAAGTTATTTTTGTGCTATTTGTATGATCAAGGATAGCATGAGTTATGAAGAATCAGTGCCCTTGGGTTTGTGAAGCAATGCCACAACATGTAGATAAAACTCATGGAAAAAATGGAAAGAACGTTTGCTATCCTTGCACTTTATTTTCCATGTTTAAGATGTTTGAGCACATTTCATTCACATCATGCATTCAAGCATTCTTTTGCATACATGTCACATTGCAATTGTCTTTCCTTGATTGAGTGTGTGATGTACATCCAAGCTGTTTAGGTATGAGGGTCATAAGGGATTTAAGGTGAGGAAGAGTGGAATACGTATAATGATTTTTGAAATGAGAAAAGAGCGAGAAGGTCAAATCCCTAACCAATGTAGTACACTCATTATTAAAGGCCATGACACTCAATTGTTGAGATATTTGCAATCACACCTATTATAGCCTCTTTGTATGAGGAAGTTTTGGGCTTAGGACATGCAGGCAAACTGAATCCCATATGCATAGAAAGAAAAACTACTACCCATCCAGCAACTATAAAGCATTGTACTTGACTACCACTTTTCCATACATATATGATGAATGCAATATCATGATGCTTTTCCACTTCATTTAGTGTCTTGTTCATTGTCAGTCTTATACACAAGATTGTGTTTATGAGTCCAAGTCTCAATCTTGGAACCTAATTCACATGTATATTAGGTCAAGTCGTCGTGTCTATGTCATCATGAGCTTAATCTTCCTCTTCGATCCACCATAGCCACTGCCATGCTCTAGATCCCATGTCTTTTGACATGGTATCAGAGCTCAATTGAGCATGGCACTGCCTTTCCGATCTCTTCTCACTTCTGATCATCTTTGCCCAGCTCACATCCAACTCGGGCCTTCATTTTCAACTTCATCTTCATCCCCACCTTGAGTCTGCCATAGCCAAATAGCACATACCTCTGATGGAGCTTCTTGATCTCCTCATCTAGGCCATCACACTTGAAGCTGCAAGCAAAGTGAAGAACAAGTACAAGATCAAAAAGAGAAAGCTTGACTACATTGACAAGAAGACCTACAATGAATTGAAGATCTATGTCAAAAGAATTGCTGAAAACTGCAAGGGCCTGCCAGTCCTTGACCCAATTTTTACTAGACTTTTTTAGCCTTGTAATGCCTAGCCCTAATGCTTCTGACATAAGCTTGTAAACTCCTCATGTAGCCTTATACTATAGCCTCTGTACACTTTGTGAGGCCCTTGCTACAGCCTTTGGATGTCCATCATGTTTGTGGTACCCACACTTAGCCTTTTCTGCGATAGCCTCTAGTGTTTTGCCATGTCTATGGTGTGCCCATACTTTGCAAGTGTTGCTTTCACTAAAGCCTCTACACAATTTGTACTTTTGGTTTTGATTCAGGAGGGGTGTTGAGATATTTGCAATTGCACCTATTGTTGCCTCTTTGTATGAGGCAATTCTGGGCTTAGGACATGTAGGCAAACTAAATCCCATATGCATAGAAAGAAAGACTACTACCCATCCAACAACTATAAAGCATTGTACTTGACTACCACTTTTCCATACATATATGATGAATGCAATATCATGATACTTTCCCATTTCAGTTAGTGTCTTGGTCATTGTCAATCTTATACACAAGATTGTGTTTATGAGTCCAAGTCTCAATCTTGGAACCTAATTCACTTGTGTAATAGGTCAAGTCGTGTCTGTGTCATCATGAGCTTAATCTTCCTCTTCGATCCACCATAGCCACTTCCATGCTCTAGATCCCGTGTCTTTTGATATCAACTAGGGGGGAACCTATGTTATGTATGTGTTGTATACTAAATACCCTTATGTTGGGCACTCTAGCTTGGAGTTTGAGAAAAAGAATTAGCTAATGGACTACAAAACACAGCATTTTAGTGTGAAGAGACATCTTCTATCTTATCACCAGTTGCTCATGGTGACATGGCCATGGGGGTTAATTGTGTGAGATTCAATAGTGAACTTAGAGAGTGAGAGAGTTGTTATCATATCCATTTTAGGTCCCAACATAGTGTGAGGTATCTATGGCACTGGGTTTCAACTCACTAAGTTGGGAAAGCTTATTGAAAATTGGAAGGTATGCACAAAATAAGAAAAGCTCAGTTTTAGGCATTGAAAGAGAGGGTAGGATACATAAAAATCAAGCCCATATACAAAACTCAAAAAATTAATGGATAAGCTCATTCTTGTAGTATGCAATCTTGTTGAGCTCTCTTCTTGCTTCCTACTTCTCCATCTTGAGAGAGAGAGAGAGAGAGAGAGAGAGAGAGAGAGAGAGAGAGAGAGAGAGAGAGAGAGAGAGAGAGAGAGAGAGGGGGGAGGGGACCAACTTTAGTAAAGCTCTTAGCTTCTTCTGCTTCTTATCTACAAAGTAAGTGTGTCGAGGCACATTGCTTGAGTTACAAAGCCATCAATAAGCCTTTCTAGATAGATAACTACAAATAGGTAAATCATTAAGTTTGCTATGTCATTTGTGAGAGTGTGCAATAGTTACATGAGAGGTAGTTATACCCATGTTGTTTGAAGTGCTTGAATGAATAAGTGTTTTGTCAAGTCTAGCATTTGAATCTTGAGAAAGCAACAATATTGCCCATATATTATAATTCAAGGCATTCTAATCCAAACCTTTGTCTATGAGAGTATCAATTATTAACTCTTGGTTGGCCTAGCCATTAGTTTAATCTAACACATGCTACAGGTATTAGGTCATCATCTTTTGGGACAAGTTTGGATCTTTCAAACAATAGGCTTTTCATACCGTGTTAGATGTTACTAGATGCCTTATGTATTAGGAAATGATGTTATATGTGAGTGATGCCTCACTCAATGCATTTTATGTCAATTTTTGTGTAAATGTTTATCTCCATCATGTCAACTAGTTGTGGCTATGGTCCTTTTTTTGTTAGCTCTAGCATCCTATGATCAAATGGTTGGATGGGAATTTTCTTTCTTTATTATTGACTTGTAATGTATGAGGACTCATAGAGTTTAGAGTCTAATTGGTGGTCGTTCAAGCATATCAAAACAGTTTTGATCTCTTAATAGCCAAATGACAAACTCTTTTAACTCTTTTGTGTAGTATTGATTTGTGAGTGTGCTTATTTGCCCTCTAAGCTTGTCATTTCTTATTTAATCTCTCAACTTTGTTTCTTGGAGTTCTTGTCTCTCAAATTTGTCTCTTTGAGTTGGCAATTAAATGGCCTTATCTTTAGTCCATTCTCCTCTTATTCTTGAACTAGGTGTGAGCTAGGTACAATTGTCCTTGGGCTTCTTTGTGACTCCCTATGTGCTTGGATAAGGAGTCTCCTCAAATTTATGCTCGAATGGTTATGGATACCTTAGACTTGTTGACTAACTAGCCTCGTTGGCTTAGATGTAGTTGTGCTTGTCCTATGCATCACTAAAATCTTAAGCAAGTGGCCTTAGTCTATAAGTAATCTAATGTATTGTTTAAAAGGTAATTTGGTCTTGAAGTTATCCTAAGTTCAAGTAGAAATAACCTTGTAGAGGCATGCTCATGCTCAATCGCCAGGACCCACGAATCACTTATTGTTCAAGCATTTTAAGTGAACACCTATGGCTATCTCTCACCTATTTGACACACCTTTGATCCTATCAGGGTATAGTGAGCTTACCTTGATGCCCAAATGAGTTGCCTCCTCCCTTAAGCACACCAGTAGCTCCACGATTCAAGATGCGAGCTCAAGCATCCTCAAGCCTCCATCTCCAAGCTCCATCTTCCATAGCCATGTGCAAGAGAAGAGAAGAGAAGAGAAGAGAAGAAGAGAGGAGATGATGGAGATCTTCACCTCCAAGATCCCTCACCCTCACATACTCACTCCCTCACACTCTAACACTCCCTCTCTTAAGCACACACAAGCAAGCAAGAATAGAAGAGAAGAAGATGAGTCCACTTTGCCACACACCAAAGAATCAGCTCCTCATTCACTTTTTGACTTTATATACAAAAACCTAAATCCCTTTTGGGCGATCATCCCCTTATCTCCTTTTTTACATGGCCGGCCTAGGCCCCTTTCCCATTGCCCTCCTATCTTCCTAACTTCCTTTTCCTACTGTCCATCTACTTTTACAATTTGCACAGAAGGGAACCTAGCGCTCTTTTACAAAAAGTTTTGGGGGCGCCTTGCATTTAAAAATGCGCTTTTGCCTTTGCCCTAGCTTTTAAGTCCGCCCTTGCACTTTTGATCGTTTCCCTTCCTGCTTCTTCTATTGTGTCTGATTTCCTTCTGGGGGCCGTCGCCTCTTTTGGCTCCCGGATTGTGCTTTTCCACTTTTTTCGATTTTTCTTGTGCTGAGGTTAACATTACCCCCCTCATAGCCTAGTGCCATCCCATGTCACTGATGAGGCTAGTAGTTGGAAGGTGGGATGGGTATAGCCAGATGGCTTTTTTGAGTTTGCATATACAAGCCCTTGCGGGGGATGGTGTTGGATGGATCGGCCCTTGAAATTGAAGATGGTGTTGGGGCTGGTCCCTCCTTGATACTAAAGGTGGATGGATTGGTCCTTTGAAATTTCAGATGGTGTTGAATGGATCCCTCTAGGAGATTAGGAGGTGGGTGGATCTATCTTTGAAATTTAAGATGATGTTGGACGAATCCCCCTAAGAGATTGGCAGATGGGCTGACCTGTCTTTGAGATTGATGATGGTGTTGTGTAGGGGAGCTACGGAGCTCTACCCCGAGATCTATGGACCACTTATTGATCAAGCGTTTCAAGCCGAGCGACCATGGCTACCTCTCACATAGCCGAAATGCAATGCCTACCTTGTGGGTGTAGTGAGCTTACCTTGATGCTCGATCGAGTTCCCTCCTCTCTCTTGCACTCTGCTAGCTCCACGATCCTTGTGCAAGCTCGAGAAACCTCAAGCCCCCTCCATCAAGCTCCATCCTCCATAGCCGTGCAAGACAAGAGAAGAGAATAAGGGAAGGAAAGATGAAGAGAGAAGATGGGGAGCTTCTTCTCCACGATCCCTCACTCTCACACACTCACTCCCTCACTCCCTCACACTCCCTCAATCCCTCACTTAAGCACAAGCATGAAGGTAAGAAAAAAGAGAAGAAGAAGAAGAAGCTTTAGCCACACCCAAGAATGAGCTTCTCATTCTCTTTTGAACTTTATATACATGCTCTACGTTTTGGGCAGTCATCCCCAATTTTTACATGGCCGGCCATTAGCCTAGGCCCTCTTTTCCTATTTCCCACTGTTCTAACTTATCCCGTTCCCACTAATGCATACAATTTGCATAGGAGTGAGCCCAATGCTCTTTTTACAAGGATTCGGGAGCGCCTTCATATTTCATGGCGCACTTTTACTATTTTCTTTTCTCGAGGCGACACCCTCATTCAAATCATTCAAATTTTCAGGATCTGACCTCCATCCAGGATGCCTTTTCCTTTCTTTGTCCTATGCCTTCTTGGTTGTCTCCTTCTTCCATTTTTCCTGCACTTCTGCTCCATTTGCCATTCCTCTATGTTGCGGTAAACATTACCCCCCTCCTAGCAGAGTGCCAGTCCCATGGCACTGGGGTGGGGAGCAGCAGGGAAGTTGGGATTGGTGCTAAGTGGAATTGGCGGGCAGATGACCACAATCAAAAAGGTGGTGCTATGAAAGAGACATGATGGGTGTTGATTCCTGATGATTTGGAGAGATTCTGGCTTGCTTTGATCTTCATGAAGGTGGTTGGCCTTTGTTACACGGTTGGAATTTGTCGTTGGCGATGACTGTCAAAACCGGGGCTCCATAAGCAGTTGAAGAACACGTGGTTCCAAGATCTATGCCAATGGCGGGCCCCGACTGAGTTACAAATAGCCAGCAAGAGAAGGTTGTGCACTCCCTAAGGGGTGTGTCTGTCTCCCAGTGAGGTGTAAGTGCATGTGCAGTGGAATTGGGAGATGGGTCTAACCTTGGGCAAGCCCTTGGTAATGTCCCACACTTGAGGACCCAATCCGTGTGTTGTTGGAGGTGCAGTGCAAAGCTTAGGGTGACAGGTCTAGAAGTCCTGCCCTTGATGTGCCCTAAGCGTGAAGTGGGGAGAGGGGCTAGGGATGAACCCTAGGTGCGATGAGCAAAGTGAGGCTTCGTGCCTTTGTCTTGCTTTCTTTTCTTTCCTTTCTTTACTTTTCTTTTCTTTCTTTCTTTTTCTCTCTCTTTTTTTTTTGAAGACTATATACATAGAAGGCATTTGGCTAGTGCCGATCACCTTCAGTCGAAGCAGCACGGGGTGGTCACAGGCATTGGGATAGAAAGGCACGGCTTTGGAGGTATTCTTTAATAGCAGCCCGGGCCTTCAGAGGTGTGGATGACAAAAAGGGATGGTTACACCTCGTAAAGCCAGTGTCATTCATATTTTCTAAGAGTTCTAAGCAAAAAGAGGGAAGTAGGGTTTCCCTCATCATTAATCTAGTCATAGCTTGACTATCTATTCCTAGATTGATGTCAAAAAAGAGGGGGGGAAATGGGCTTCCTCAGCGGTAGGCTTCTGCATTAATAGGAATTTGATCAGCCTAAGATAATTGCAGGTGGTTAGGAAGGCAGGATCTGAGCAAGAGGAGAAGTCCGCGAGGAAGCGGTTGATGGATGGAAGGATATCCTCTACTCTAAAAACTAGGCATTTCTTGGGAGTTTGGGCATTTACATTATATATTCTAGGAAAATCAAAATCCCCATGAATAGTGTGGTCATAATCCACTCCATGCCGGCGGGGGTAGGGCATGTAGATGGGGTCATTTCGTTCCTCGGGGAGTGAACTGCAAACAGCGGTCCAAGTGTCAAAATTGGCGTCCCAAATCCTCCTTCACCACTTTGATTGCACCTCGTAGCCTTGGACGAATTTGGGAATCTGGTTTACCTTGTCCTGCCAGTAATTTGTGGGATCTTGCCTCCACCTGGTTATAATAAGACTCCTCTCTTCCATCCATCTATTCGCCAAGTCGTTGGCCAGGTCCTTGATCTTGGATAGGATGCTTAGAGGCAACGCACGGTCCAACGAGCGTGGATAGGAAAATGACAGCTCAAATGGTCTCATGTGGAACTCCCGATCACGCCAGATGATCAATTCTTGAGGCCAATCGATAGGGTTGGGGTCCCCTCATAGTGGTACCGGCTCGTCAGAGAATTGTCTAGGTAGTGATCGTGCTCTGCATTGTGCATCCTCTGCCAACTCCTACCTCCTTCTTCTGGCTACCACGATGCACTCAGGCATGTGGGCATCTTCAGGCTCATCTGGGGGGAGGTCTGGTAGAGGCGGACTGGGCATTTTTCATTGTTCTTCTTCGGCCTCCTGCTCCAAGTCGTCTGGGCCCTCCTCGGTATTTTGTTCGGCCACTACTGGGGTCGTTTGTGGTAGTGGTGCAGGCTGCTCTTGTTCTTCAAACCCCAGTTCCTTGAGCTCAACTATGGAGAGGTCGGCACGACGCAGGTAGTGGAATTGCTGCTCCTTGGTGAGTCCCATCCCAGTGGGGAGCTCCCGTTCCTGAAGGCCATATCTTAGCACTCGGGTAGTCAAATCCAGCTTCCTTCTCACCCTCTCCACTGAATCATCACCCTGTGCTTGGGTGACATATAGCACGGTGCTGAGAAAGGCTTGCCTCTGTGTGTTGGTGCATACATCGGCTGCTTCAGCCCTGGATTCGGCAAGCACTCTCTCACACTCGGCCATTGCCAAGTGCTCTGTTAACTGCCTGATTCTTTCAAAGTTGTTCTCTTCCCACGCGTTGGCCCTTTCATCCATCTTTCTTCTTTCCTCTTCCAGCTCACTTGTTAGTGTGGTTACCACCTGCTGTTGTTCATTTGTTAAGGCCCAGAGTTTGTGCCACTCCCTGGACTTCCGAGCATCATCGATTTCTTTTGCTTGATTTACAATACTAAATTTCTGTTCTGCCTCAGCAATTAGTTCTGACCTTTCCTACGCTAGCTGCTCGTGGCTCTGGATCTTCGCAAGGTGCAGTCTTTGTTGCATGAAGGCCATGGCCATGAGGGCCTCTGTGTCTTCCTTGGCAACTTCCAACGCACTTGGCAACCGTTTTGCCTCCTATTGTTGTTCTTGTGCTTCTGTTGCAAGGATTGTCAGCCGTTCCCGTGCTAGGAACTCTATCTCTCTCTCTAGCCTATCTTGTTCCTCAAGTTCATATTGTAGCTTTACCATGGTATCCTCCTGCCACTCGCTCAGCTCACCCTCTTGAGTTGCCAACGGTCCATACCCTTCCAATCTTGCCGTTCTCTGTTCTAGGTTAGCATATCACTGCACTAGCAACTGTAAGCTCCGCTGCTCGACCACTAGGTTTTGTTCTTCGTCCTCTAGCCTCTGTCTCAAGCAGTTTTCGTTATCCTGGGCCTCTTTCTTTTTTGCCTCCAGCTTGCAGCACCTTGACCTCCCTTTGTCGATTAGCTCCTTGCCTTGAAACTTCCAGCCTCAGGGCTGCCGAAGTTTCCCTCTCCTTTTCTAGCTCCAACAAGGCCACATTCTTTTCTTCCTTTGCTTTATCCAACTGCGCTAGGAGCTCAGCCACGTAGGCATCGTAGTCTGCACCAGGTGGCATGGGAATGGGAGATGTGGTGGTTGACGCTTCTAGCTTTTGCCATTTCGAGTCTTTCCTGGACTCAGCATCTGCAGTGGCAGGTCTTTTTGCTCCAGTTTCTAGGATGATCTCAGCCACTTTACTGACAAGTATCTGCATCATGCTCATTAGCTAGGCCGTGTCCAGAGAGGGCATGGGTTGTGGGGAAGTTGGCGTGTCTATTGGCGCCGACACGAAGGAGGAAGGCAAGTCCCTCTCACCTATCACCTATACACACATACACACACACACATACGTACATATATAAATCTTAGTCACTCACTCACTCTCCGTGTTTATCTCCCTCCCTCTCTCACTTTCTCTCTCTCATGCATACGATTAGTCCACATTGTATCATAATGCCTCACATCAGATTATGGCATGTGTTGTAACAAATGCTTCTCTTAAATCCTAAAACCCCTCTCTCTCTCTCTCTCTCTCTCTCTCTCTCTCTCTCTCTCTCTCTCTCTCTCTCTCTCTCTCTCTCTCTCTCTCTCTCTCTCTCTCTCTCTCTCTCTCTCTCTCTCTCTCTCTCTCTCTCTCTCTCTCTCTCTCTCTCTCTCATAATGTGAATGTTTGGGTAGCCACTTGGCATTTTTAGAAACTTAATTTCAATGCATTGATAGCTCCCTCCCCTCCCCCTCTCTCCCTTCCCCTCCTCTCCCCAACAAAAATGATAGAAGACAATTCATACAAGCAATCCAAGTGTACATTTATATTGTGTCAACTCTGGAAAACGTGCTTTTGCTTGTCAAATTAAGAGAGACAAGTTCACCAAAGGCTTGCCATCCAAATGGATTCTATAACGGTGACTCTCAACAAAATCAAATGTGGTTGTGCTAAGAGGTAGTGTTGGCATTGCATTGATGGTCACTATATAGGTGGTGTTGGAAAAGTTCTTCTGCTTCCAAATACAATGTGAAAGTTTTCTTCACTGAGTGTGGATTGGTGTATAAACATGCTGGCATTTGCATCCATTCCAAACACTCGGAGGTACACATAGTATAGGTGATTGCATGCCAAATACGTTTTTCCTTCTACGGCACGGTCCATGAAATCCCGGCAGTTACATGTTGGATTCTTTACAATGTGCACATCATAACACTCATGCATGACACTTGAGTTAGCTATTTCTAGTTTGAAAACCTCATGCTTCAAGTCCTTCACCACTGTGTGGCCCTTCACAGTTGCATCTAGAGCCAACGCTGAGTCTATCCTTTTCCCTGCAAGTTGTGAAACACCTCTTCGATATCTACACGAGCCTTCGTTAACATCTGCCTCTTGTGCCACCTTTTGTAAAACAAACCCACCACTCTTCAACATGTGGATTTCTTCTACAATCAAATTAGTGCCTCGTTCCACCGGCCATACTTGTGGAACCTTGGGCGGTGCATGTTAAATGGAAGAACAAATGTTCTATGTATGGTCCACACTATCATTACAAAACCACATGAACTGGCGCTACATTCCATGTTGATTGCTAGCTTCTCCTCTTGAGCTAGACAACTCCATGATGCCCCAAAATGAAGGTGCAAGCACCCCATGTGACGTATTTTTTATAGGTTTTTTACATTTTTCCTCTCTAGCTCCCAACCATCCTTGACATTGTACACGGCTACGAGCTAGAATCCTTCTTATAGCCCAAATGCTGTCATGAAGGACTGTCTCCACCACCATTTCCTCCAAACAATTTGGTGATACTACCCTTGATTTGTCGAAAGGCAAAGGGTCCTCAAAGTTTAATTTTCTTGTACCCTTTCTTCTAGGTATGTTTTCGGTCACATACTCAGGCCTGTGAGAGGCATTGGCTTCCTCTAACCCCACTTTCCCATCAACCTTGCGTTTACTTACTACAATCACATTGTCCCCTTGAAAATCGGGACATTTATGCAATTCGGTTCCTCTTGCCACCTCCTCAACCATCCTTACCGTTGCTCGAGGTATGGAGCTAATTCCTTGTTGTAGTTGACTCAAAAGCTTCTCTGCACTAGGTCCTGCACCATGGAACTTTCCACCAATGAATGCATGTCATTTTGTGCTATGTATTAGAGCGTTGGCCAAATCACTGACATATGCATCGTACAAGCTAATAGATCCCTTGAATCCCTCCCCTGCCAACCAACTTGCATGCATTGGCTGTGCCAAGTTTGTGGTTGGCATATGAGAAATATCCTCCACCACCTGGAGAAAAATATAGCACAAGAAGGTATGGAGTGTGAGAAAACAAATGCACCACATGTCACATCCTACTATTACGAACTAGTCTTACCCCGACAAAGTGCCACCTCCAACGTGGATATCTGATATGCCACCAACTAAGCCAACAATCCATTGCTGGTATATTGCAATCCGTAACTTTCCCTAAGGCCCACCAAGCCCAAATGAATCGATATTGCATTGTTGCATCATCTTCCTGACTGCACACCTCCACATGCGGCACAAGCACTCTTGTGCACATACTGTCATGTGTGTATTTGGAGACTTTGTTCCCAACGAAATAAGCAAGATCTCTCCCTTCCTTGCATTACATTCTCTGGACCACCATTGAACCCTGTGCGGATATGGCCCTCCAATTGGCAGTTGCCTCATCTGCCATGAATCCTCAAAAATCAGTGCTTAGGTGTCCACACTTCTCAATCACCTCATTCATCTTTGTCCAAAAAAGAGCTTGTGCATATGTATCCTCTTCTTTCATCTCACATATTGCCAGAGTCATCAACTCTTGTACACTACAGAAACACAAGAAAGGAATGGGAGAGTAACGAAAACTATGTTGCTTAAGTTTGTGTTGTGATGGTAGAATTAGATAAGAGAAACTACCTTGGGTCATACACATGTGCTACCCTGGTGGTCCAATCATTAATGCGATACACATGGTCAAAGCATACCCAGCTATTGCATAGATCCCCAATGCCATTCCTTCGCATACGATTCACTAAGTCAACCCCTGAGGCTGGCCCAGTTGTTGACATTTTGAATATAAAGCACCTACTATCATTGTCAATGGCTTGCCCAGGAAATAGACTACCATGGAAAATTTGTATGCACAATGTTGCTTTAACTTTAGAAGACAAGATTCCATTCCCTGATCACTCTCAGCGCATGCTGCACGGACCATGTGTTTGAACCTGCATGCACAAAATATTGATCTTCATATGCATGGCCTTTTAAAGATATTTTGAAATGTGTTGTGAATGGAATAATATGTTACATGTTCCTCTGAATGAGTGGTTGTAGTTCCTTGAGCATCGTCGAGAGTTTAGTGTCGAACATGGGGACACCTTGCTCATGAACCAAGGCACCCATCACTAGCCTTCTAGCCATAGTCATTTGTAGGTGTCGAGGTCCAGCTACACTAAAGTCTCTTACCATTTCCTCTACGGTCTTTCGCACCTCTTTGACATTAGCTCTACATGTGTCTCTTTGCACCTCATGGTTATGTGTGCCTTGATGAATAAATAATCTTGACATTGGCCTTGTTGACATCACATAATACACTACACACTCGCACTTGGAGAGCAAGATGGGGGGTTCTTACAATAGAAGCATCCAAGGCTTTCAAGACCAATAGCTGACATTCCAACAGTCGGTATGGTTGTACTGATTTTACCTGCATGGCATGCATCTGGACTTGATTAGTGATTTACTTGTGATAGGATACTAGAACCATGTCATGCAACTTTGCAATCAATTTAATGATAGTGGAGTGAATGAAGAATCTTGCACCTGTCCATGCCACCTTGTTTGGGGAGCTAAAAATCGACCTGACAGTACAATCTCTATTGGGACACTCTAGCTCTCCGATACATTTGCTTCGGCGAACAGTACTGAGGAACACCATTGATGTTGATGTGGGCTTTGTCTAGCAATGGCCATTGTACTTTTGCTCCATACCTTCCATTGGACGCATATTGTATGCTATTGGTGCAAGCTTGTATGCCACATTGCCATCATAGAAAACCGGGATCTCCTCCACTCTCTCTATAGTGCTCGTATTCTGAAGCAAATGACATAAGACACGATGTCGGCCCCCCGAAGACCTTATGTACTCAACCACACTTACAGCATAAGAGGATTGTCGCATCCCCTCCTCTTCCACATCAAGCGTGATAGGGATGGTTTTGTTTTTCTCAATGTCCAAGGGGGATGGTGAGGCTTCCACGGTGATTGTTGTTTTCTCAATGCTACAAGGGCTCTGGGTGAGGTCTATGGTGGGGGAAGGCTGCAATGTAGGCCCATTTCCTTATTTGACAAGATAGTCTTGCGAGACCAAGGTATCCAGAACATATACCTGGACAGCCTCATGGTCATTGTTACAATGGACCGGCATGCTTTGTATTCGGCCATTTGCATGGGTGATAGCAAGAACACGGTAGCGATTGCCATTGCAAATGTCTTCCTTCTTCAACGTCAAGAACATATTTCTCGTACAAACAAGTATGCAATGGACCATATTCATGAGATCCTAATATGCACGAGATCCTAATATAGAATGTATACAAGTTGGCACAAAAAGGGGTTGTCCATACCTCATATCCAGACCTTCTTTGTGCAGTAAGGATGCTAGGGCAGGCTGACCACACAACTATTTTTGACAAGCTAACTGCAAAGGCATGGGTACAAGCACATAGAAAGCCGACGCCCATGCCCGCATGGTACAAGGCACCATTGATTGCACTAGCCCACGTTATGTGGAAGGTAGGTAGTTCTTCAAGCAATCTTAGCAATGTTTTCCCTTATGCATTTTTTCCTAATGTAATGATGTTGTCCCTAATTACCAAGTGCAAGACAAGTATGATATGGCAGTGCGACCGATCGAACAGAAACGGACACAACTCTCCGACTCTGAGTTTAGAACCAAGTGGGGTGAGGCGTACTATAGTGTCAATGAGAAGCTCGTCAAGAAAACTCGATGTTTGCTAAGAGTTGCAGACCCTAGTCTCAGAGAGAAGTGGTATCAGTAAGTTGCTACCTCTTTGTGCCTGCCATCTATATGTACTTATACTACATTTGTCCTAAGTAACAATGTTTTTGTCCAAAGTAACAATGTTTTTGTCAAATGCAAAACTGTCTCATGCTTGGAGTGGGGCTCTAAGATAGAGGGTGTATTGAACGAGGAGAGAGTATACACATTGGCATCCTCAAACTAAACGAGGTAGATCGTGTAAGGATATTGAAGGCCATGGAGAGTTCTGACAGGAAAACTCGAACATTGATGGGCATGCCTGAACGTATGTTATTCTTGTTCATCTAAATTATGTGCATCATAAGTTTGATGAATTGGTATTAAACAACATATCTTTGATTCGAGTAGATGGAAATGCACCATTTCGAAGTTGGGTAAGATAAGAGACCTTTTAGGCCTTGTTGCAAGACGGTGGAAAGAGATTGCTTTTGAGTTGGGAGGACTACTATAACATTCGAGTGGAACATGATTTGTTCTTCCAATACACCCAAGAAATAAAGAGAAAGCATAGAGAGCAAATGTTTCGCACTGTCTTCCATGATTTCAAGCCAGACGAAGATATAGAGTCACAGAAGTCAACGAAGTTGGCAGCATGGAGGCTTCTGTACAGGTAGTTCACAATATTCTTCTTTAGTAGCATGTCTATGGTGCTATCTTGCCAATCCATTCAAGATTTGTAATGGTTACTTTGCAAGTCAGGTTCATGTATGGGCTGATGGAGAGGAGGGCTATACAAACTTTGCCAGGAGAGTGTGAGGACTGGGCAAACGTTTAGGAGAATCAGTGCATGTAAGAGGATTACCAGATAGAGCAACAATGGGATGAAGAGGTATATCAAAGATGCCCTATTTTCCTCGACTATCCAAAAGGTAAATACCCTCCAATGAGAAAATTTTATACCAAAAATACTCAAGGAAAAAGCAAACACAAGAGACACAAGGATCCAGAGGCATGGTAAGTGAAATGAGTTACATTCTTAGAAGTATATTGCACTTTGTTGTCTCCTAATGAAGAGACTATGATGGGTTCACAGGAAACTGATACTAATAGTGCGGTTATTATAAAAAGAAAACACAAGAGCAAGAGCACATCCAATATCATTGAAGAGAGACCAAGCAAAGATCGGCCCTCATCACCAATGAATTTGGTTTCTCCACACCTAAAAGGTTTGATGTTTTGAAGTACTATAGCCAAGACATCTCTTGTGTCCCTCCAGTAAAAATATTTTCTTGAATATGAATTGTAGCCACCAAACCATGTAGGCCCCTTCATTGATACCACTGAAGAGAAGATCGCAATGGAAGGCATCAATGAGGAGGTCCGTGACATCGGCATGGATAGAAGAATACAACAAGTTCTTCCAGATCTTGCAATGGAGTGTTACCTTACACACCGCTATAGAGAGATGCATGACAATGACGAGAAGCAATGAGGCATCACATGGAACTAGCACACGTATTATAGAGCACCAAGATGGTAAGCTTGCTTTTGTACAAAACTCATGATGTGAAGGCACGTAATTCTTATTCATCACCAAAGTAACATCAACAATATTTTTTAACATGTAGAGGGTAGAAGAATTGAGTGTCTTGGATTTGAGGTCACATCAAACGTGGCACATGCGCCAAGAGGTAAAGAAACAATGCTTGTGAATTCCACACATGTCATGATTGGATGATGTTAGAGATTTAAAATATTCTATCATTATATGATGTTAATAGTGATGTGTGTCCTTGTGTAGGGAAGGAAAGAATGCAAGAACATGGACTAGCCGTGCTAGGGGACATGGCAGCTATCGGTAAACAAGCGTGACTCACGGTTTTTTTTTTCCCACAATATAATGCCAATAAGAATGGTCTATATTTTTGCAGAGGGGAATACAATTTTTTATTTTTAACCTATAATGCTGGAGGATACGCTAGCCACAAACATTGGTGAACTAATGAGTCTCAATAATACTATTTACAATAACATTTTGAACGAAAAATATGTTGCTAATTATGAATTTATCATACAAAGGGCCATACTGAAAGTCACGCGGAATTCCACTTGCAAGACATCGTCTCCCACAAAGCTACAATGGTGCAAGATGTTCCAACCACACATGCAGGTCAACAAACATGTAAGAAGAATTTCTATCGTTAACATTCAGTAAGAAGAATATGTTAGTAATCAAGGAGTCAATGTGCAGAGGTCCACAACATTGAAAGCCCTATGGAAGACCCCTTGCAAGTCGATGTCTCCCATGCTGCTATGATGGCGAAGGTGGAGTGGCGTACTGTTCTCTTTGCGACCCATTCGAGATCGGACATGCATTGCGAAATTATCAGCCAAGTGAGGCATTCTCTTGATTGGTAGAGGCATTGGAGGAGGTCAACCAAAACAAGATGGTTGAGGTTGATGAAGAAACCATAAACACAACATGTGATATCATGGTGGTTCGTCTCCCTGAAGATAGTGCCGTGCATGGATTGGGGGATGAAATTCTGTCATGGAACTCCCATACTGATGCAGAGTCAGTCGATGTCATGTATTTGGCTGATCGTGTTCTCAAGGACATAGGGATGTTACTGTTCCTTGCCACAACACACTCCATGGTAGAGTTTATCGAGCAGGTTATGGAGGATGGACACCGATGGATGGAGTTGTTAGATATGATCAATGCCCCACTCTCATTAAGTGCTACCAAAGATCCATGGTGCTCAAAGTTGTAAGGCCCCCATTATGAGGAGAAGCCAAATGTGAGCCCGGACATTGGTTGAGTCGTGACTTGTATATCAGATGAGGTCTATGTGACCGGATGGCAAAAAGGTGACCGTTGTGGGTCTAAACTTTGGGTTAGATGGAGTGGTTAAGCTGGTAGCAACTCGAGGTGCATTGCATTGAGTTGCGGAGTAAGGGAGTTAAAAGGGGCCCCTATTGTGGGGTCCGGTGGTAAAGGGAATATTCCTTGGAATATTCCCTGGCCGACTAGTGGAGGCTTATATGGTAGGTCGGTTAGGCCAACCTCACGGCCTTCGCAGGCTATAAAAGCTAAACCCCTTCACAGCCATCGATCACTCATCTTTCACCCAGTCAGAGTTGTTGTTCCAGCTAGCCTTAAGCTCTTCACCTATCTTCTGTCTAGATCGCCATCTAAGCTTCACACAGTGGAAGCGCACGGGTGGATAGAGCCATCTTTATATCAGTTATTTAGAGTTAAAGAATTTACTGATTCTCCTCTTATCTGTTGTGTACTCTCTATCTCTTTCTCAGATTCTGTTTGATGCGCCGTGTAATATTTTACATGGTATCAGAGCCCCGGGGCTCTAGAGATTGGAGAGTGTACAAGAGGCAAAGGCTTTAACAGCAAAGAGAAACTATGTCGACTTCCAGAAGCGGTTCTGGCACATCAGGAAGCAGTGCAGGAGGTGATGTTGCTATACCGGCTATTCAAACACTGAGGATTCGTCCACCAACCTTCAGCGAAGGCAAGTTAAATGGTACAAACTACACCTTGTGGAAGTTCAAAATTACAACTATCCTTGATTCTTATGAGCTTCTGGAGACTGTGCTGGGGACCGACGCAGAACCACAGCCTACCCCCGACCCATCAAATCCTAGTGTGATGATTCCTCCGAATGCAGATCTTCTACAAGCTTGGAAACGAAGGAATGCAGATGCATTGTGTGCCTTAGTTACAAGCTGTTTTGACAGTGTTTTGACTTTGATTCAGCATACAACCAAAGCGTCAGAGGCTTGGAATGTACTAAGGAATCAGTATGAAACACGAAACCAAACAAGGATTCAAAACTTGGAGAATCAACTAGCAACGGAGAAGTTTGCTGAAGGAGAGACAGTTGAAGCATTCATCACTCGGATTAAGAATCTGCGCGACCAGATGGCTGGCGCTGGGATACAAAAGACTAGCGAAGAGCTCGCTAGTAACTGCCCTTAATACTCAAGTGAGACCTCAAGCTTTGACTTTTGAGGAGTTTTGTGCATTATTAATGGAGGAGGAGTTGAGGCTGAAGGCCCGAGAAGGAAGCAACAATGGAGATGCTGCATTCTCTGCCAATGCAAAAGGCAAAGGTGTTTCCTCCACAAAAAATGATGGTGACAAAAAGAAGCAGGGCGGCAAGAAGAAGTTTCAAGGAGAGTGCTTCTACTGCAAGAAGAAAGGACATGCAATTGCAGATTGTCGTGTCAAGAAGGCAGATGAAAAGAATGGTACCCTTAAAAGTAAAGGGAAAGAGACAGCCAATACAGCTGAAGCAGAGTTGGAATTATTCATGGCGACCATTGAGGAAGTGTGCTCCTCGGCGCAAGAAGAATCTACCACTGACTCATGGGTGTTGGATAGTGGGGCCTCCCGTCAAGGTCTATACAGTTCTATGCAGCCTCTACAAGAATCCATCACTGTGACGGTTGGAAATGATGCTAAATGCCCTGCTGCGGGCACAGGTACTATTTCTTTTGTTGCTGCAAATGGTGAAGTCAAAAAGCTTTCAAATGTGTTGTATGTTCCTGAAATTAGGAGAAATCTCTTATCAGTTGCTGCCATAACTGATCTTGATCATGAAGTGAGGTTCAAGAAGACAGGTGTAGAAATTCTTGATAGTGCTGGCACAATTGTTGGCAAAGGAGAAAGAAGGAACAACCTGTATGAGCTAAGTGCTCTTACGGCCACCGCTGGAGTGGGCACAAGTAAGCTTTGGCATGAAAGGTTTGGACACATCGGATTTGCAGTATTGAAGGAGATGCAAAAGCAAGGTATGGTTGCTCACCTACCTACAATAACTGAATTTAAGGAACCATGTGAAGCTTGTATGATGGGTAAGCAACAGAGAAAGGCATTTCCACAAGAAAGCAAGAATAGAGCACAGGCTCCTCTAGAGTTGGTGCATGCTGACTTGAGTAGTAAGATGCCTACACAGGCCTTGGGGGGATCTTCTTATTTTATGTTGATTGTCGACGACTACAATAGGAAGATGTGGGTGTACTTCCTTCATGATAAGGCTCAAGCTTTTGGTAAGTTTAAAGAATGGCTAAAACTTGTTGAGAATGAAACAGGGAAAAGTGTGAAGAAATTTAGAACAAATGGTGGTGGTGAGTTCAACTCAAAGGAGTTTGAAGGATTTTGCAAGAGCAAAGGGATCAAGTGTCAATTGACGACGCCTCACACACCTCAGCAGAATGGTGTTGTGGAACGCAAGAATCGCACCATTTTGGAGATGGCAAGATGCATGCTAAAGGGCAAGGGATTGCCTAACCATTTTTGGGCTAAAGCTGTTAATATTGCAGTCTACATTCTAAATCGGAGCTACACAAAGGCTCTCAAGGGAAAAACACCCCATGAGGCTTACATTGGTAAGAAACCATCTGTCTCACATTTCAGAATTTTTGGATGTGAATGTTATGCACATGTTCTAGATGAGAAGAGAAACAAGTTACAACCAAAAAGCAGAAAATGTATCTTCTTGGGTTATAGTGATGAGCAGAAGGCTTACAAAGTATATGACCAAGAGGCAAAGAAGATCATCGTGAGCCGTGATGTGGTTTTCAAGAAGGAGCCGCATACAGTGGAGGAGGAGAAGGCAAGTTCTTCCACTTTATCATCAAACGAAGAAGTAGTCCACTATGAACCTGTCCCGAGAGCTATCCCTATCCTTAAGGAGGAGGAAGCATCATCTTCAGATGATGAGGAAAAAGTTCACCAACCTGACATCACCCCATCGGAAAAGCCATTGCCGCGCTGGGTGAAGCAGCTCTATGACCACAATAATCCTATGCCTGCATCTGTTGAGGAGAAGGCAGATGGACCAAGGAGGTCTCAGAGAATAGAGGAGCAAAGGAGGGCTTCTGCTCACATAGTCAATATGGCCTTGATGGTTGAGATTATGAGAGAAGTAAAGGAGCCAACTGACTTAGAAGAAGCACTTGCAGATCCATCATGGAAGGCTGCTATGCAGGCAGAGTATGACAGCATAATGAAGAATGACACTTGGGAGCTAGTGGATCGACCAGCAAAGCGGAAGGTTATTGGCACCAAGTGGATCTGCAAGGTAAAGTACAAGGCTGATGGTACCTTAGAAAAGTACAAAGCTAGACTGGTTGCCCAAGGATTTTCACAAGTTGAAGGGTTTGATTTTCAAGAGTCATTTGCCCCAACTGCCAGAATGACCACTATTCGCACGGTACTTGCAGTGGCTGCCCACAAGAAGTGGCCAATGTATCAAATGGATGTTAAGTCAGCGTTCTTAAATGGTGACCTCAAGGAGGAGGTGTACGTGGCTCAGCCACCAGGGTTTGAGGCCCCCCATTCTGAGAACAAAGTGTGTAAGCTGAAGAAGGCACTATATGGGTTGAAACAAGCCCCCAGAGCATGGTACCAGCGGATAGATAAGTTCTTTTTAAACCTAAACTTCAAAAGATGTGCCTCAGATGCTAACTTGTAGGTTTACAGGGATGGTAAAAAGTCTGTAGTGATTGTCCTATATGTGGAGGACCTTCTTATTACAGGTGACTATGAAGATATGATCAACCAAACTCGAAAGGCTTTGAGTTCTGAGTTTGAAATGACAGACTTGGGCTTGCTGCACTATTGTTTGGGGATTGAAGTCTGGCAAGAGACAGGAAAGATCTTCATCTCTCAGAAGAAGTATGCATGGGAGATCTTGAAGGCATTTGGCATGACCGAGTGCAAGGAGATAGCTACACCTATGGAGGTGAATGCAAAGTTATCCGTTGAGGATACATCAGCACTAGCAGACATTGGGAGGTATAGGAGGTTGGTCGGCAGTCTGATCTACTTGTGTAACACCAGACCAGATATCAGTTTTGCTATTGATGTTTTGAGCAGGTTCTCAAACAAACCTCATGAGAGTCATTGGAAGGCTGGGGTGCGGGTGCTTAGATACTTGAAGAAAACTCTTGACTATGGTATCACATACAGTTTCGGAACTTCTCTTGTGGGGAACTGTGACTCAGATTGGGCAGGAGACATTGATTCCAAGAAGTCAGTTTCTGGTTATTGTTTCTCTTTGGATTCAGGAATTTTCTCTTGGATTAGTAAGAAGCAACCAACAGTGGCATTGTCTTCTACCAAAGCAGAGTACAAGGCAGCTTGTTTTGCTGCATGTGAAGCCGTATGGTTGAGAAGGATTCTATGGCATATGGGAGTGCAGGATGAAGAACCGACTGTGCTAAGATGTGACAATCAGAGTTGCATCGCCATTGCCAAAAATCCAGTGTTTCATGCACATACCAAACACATAGAGATCCAGTATCACTATGTGCGTGATTTGATGGAGGATGGGATAGTGGAACTGGTCTACTGTCCAACAAAGGAGAATGGAGTAGATATCTTCACCAAAGCACTTACGAAGGATCTGCTTCAAGTTCATCTTCAGAGACTCGGCATTGGGCCAAGGAGATAGTTCACCTATGGGTGGACATTGAGGGGGGGTGTTAGGTATGATCAATGCCCCACTCTCATTAGGTGCTACCAATGATCCATGGTGCTCAAAGTTGTAAGGCCCCCATTATGAGGAGAAGCCAAATGTGAGCCCGGACATTGGTTGAGTCCTGACTTGTATATCAGATGAGGTCTATGTGATCAGATGGCAAAAAGGTGACCGTTGTGGGTCTAATCTTTGGGTTAGACGAAGTGGTTAAGCTGGTAGCAACTCGAGGTGCATTGCATCGAGTTGCGGAGTAAGGGAGTTAAAAGGGGCCCCTATTGTGGGGTCCGAGGGCCGCGGAAGCAGCCCCTGGCTGGGGGGTCCCAGGGGGGCCAACGGCCCCCTGGCGGGGGTTCAGGGGCAGCGCTCCCGGCCCGATGGTAAAGGGAATATTCCCTGGAATATTCCCTAGCCGACTAATGGAGGCTTATATGCTAGGTCGGTCAGGCCAACCTCACGGCCTTCGCAGGCTATAAAAGCTAAACCCGTTCACAGCCATTGATCACTCATCTTTCACCCAGTCAGAGTTGTTGTTCCAGCTAGCCTTAAGCTCTTCACCTATCTTCTGTCTAGATCGCCATCTAAGCTTCACACAGTGGAAGCGCACGGGTGGACAGAGCCATCTTTGTATCAGTTGTTTGGAGTTAAAGAATTTACTGATTCTCCTCTTATCTGTTGTGTACTCTCTATCTCTTTCTCAAATTTTGTTCGCTGCGCCGTGTAATATTTTACAGGAGTCAGGGAAAAAGTATTGGGCCTTACGCATGGCACAGGTTATAGAGGTAGAGAGGTGAAAGTTTTAAAGTCATGATATGCTCATGCTAGATATTGTTTATGTATCACAGTTGTTAACTTCAATTAGTGATTATAATTACTAAAATTAGTATTTTAATCTTTAAATGCAGGTACATGTGCTATATATTCTAGCGTACATGCATTCAGATATCGCTTACAATGGAATCATCCCTCCGGAGCTCACAAAAGATGACATTATTGCAAACGAGTGGGTGTGAGATACATCAAGATCCCCAATGAGAGGTCAATATGAGGTCCAATGTTGTTAAACTATTATTGATATGTTTTGTAAACATTTAGTAGATTCCTAATACGTTATATGACTACCAAATACTGTAGGTGGCATGCAACGTGGTAGGGCTTTTTGGAGCTCCTTCTTGCAAACGTACACAAAAGAAGGGGACACCATTTTAGATTGCAATGCAGGATGTGGTGACTTTGCATCAGTAGCACTAAATTCCAATAGACTAATTGCATGACTATAATATCGCTTCGCTGAAGATGGAAGATATCTAAGAGCAAATGTAACATTTCTATGTAAACTTGTACAATATCTAATTGTAATGTAGTGTTCTTTTTCATCATACCAATACATGGGTTCTCACCTCTCCACGTGTGCATGTACAGCTACCTCCCACAACCCAAAAATTAATCATGTTTGATATGAATGGGGTGCTTCTACATAGGCGACCAAAGCAAAAGGGATCATTACCAGTGAAGCCCCTAGAAGTGGGCAAGTATTGGGTAATTTTGCGGCCAAGGCTCGCCAAGTTTTTGAAGGAAATATCTACATTGTTTGACATTGCCATTTGGAGCTCCATGAAGGAAGATAACTTAAGTGAGCTGCTCCAATTAGTTAGAAGTGAATGTGTGAAGTTGTCAAAGCAAGCACCAATCTTTGTATTCCAATATGGACAAGGAAAGTGCAGAGCAACTCCCACAACAACTTCTGCCAGAAAAAGTTACACAAAGCCCCTTTTCATGAAATGTTTTGATGACATTGATTGGATGCACTTCAACCCAACAACAACACTATTTGTGGATGATAGCATGGAGAAGATGCAGATGAATCCACCCAATACCTTTATATGCCCACCCCCATTTGAGGGAAACCCCACGGACACAATCCTTCTAGATCACATGCTTCCCTACTTGATCGAGCTAACGTGCTTCCGTGATTCAGTCCTAGACTTTGTTACGGATCACCAATTCCGCCCCCCAACAATGGAACTCGATTGATATTTGATGTGCATGATAAATATGTACTTTCATAATTATTAGATTCTTTTTATTTACAAGCGCAATAAAATGAGGATGAGAGGAAAGAGGAGAAAGAGAGAGGAATGTGCAAGTGAAGGAGATTTTGTATAGGCATTTGCTCAATTGTAATACTACAAGATGTGTAAACAAAGCATGTGCAAAATATCCAGGGAAGGGTGGAGTGTAGAAACATGCATGCATGTGAATGTATGTGTGCACATTGGATTGAGTAACAATGAGGTAATATTGTTGTCTCTATAATAACTATTCAATCAAAGTGAAAAACAATAGATATCTCACGTTACTGCAGTGAGAGTAACAAACTATTTGATACCCTATCTTCTTGTAGTAAGTCTACACGATGATGCTTGATTGAAAGTAGCAAAAACACGTGCAATGTATTTTTGCCTATGTGTGCACAATGGAAGTGATATATCATGATATAATATCAAATCGTACATATAAAAGTGAGAGGTGCGTAAATGTATATATGCATGTGGGATAACAATGTGATATTCTTTTCGTCTTGATATTAACAACTAAAAGTGTTTAAGATAATTTACCTCATACAAAACCTTAACCCTTATAATAATAAGAGGGTTGTGAAAAACAAATGGATGACCCTTGCAAAATTAAGAGGGGGGAGATAGAGAGAAGTTGCTAATTTAGAGTGTGTATGAGAGAGAGAGGGGGAGAGACAGAGGTTGCTATTTGAGAGAGAGAGAGAGAGAGAGTGTGTGTGTGTGTGTGTGTGTGTGTGTGTGTGTGTGTGAGTGCATGAGAGAGAGAGAGAGAGAGAGAGAGAGAGAGAGAGTGTGTGTGTGTGTGTGTGTGTGTGTGTGTGTGTGTGTTCATGAGTGCATAAGAGAGAGAGAGAGAGAGAGAGAGAGAGAGAGTGTGTGTGTGTGTGTGTGTGTGTGTGTGTAAGAGGGGGAGAAAGAGAGGACTTGCTTATTTAGTCTAGTGCTCTCTAATCTAATATTCATTAGTTGCTTTATTTAGTTACTATATTTGAGAGAGAGGGGGGAGAAAGGAGACACAACAGAGAGAGAGACAGGGAGACTGAGAGAGAGAGAGAGGGAAAGGAAAGAGGGATAGAGAGAGAGTGGGTGTATATGTATTTGTGAGTGACATAAGGAGAGAGAGAGAGCAAGCAAGAGAGAAGGTGAGTGTAAGAGAGGGAGAAGCGAGAAGTTGTAGAGAGAGAGTGTGTGTGTGGGTGTATGTGTGTGTGAGTGAGAGAGTGAGAGAGAGGGAGATAGAGAGGAGAGAAAATAGAGAGAGAATAATTGGTGGAAGATGGGGGATAGGGAGAGAGAGAGAGAGAGAGAGAGCTTAATTAACATGGGGGGAGAAACATGGGAGGGGACAGTAGTGGTGAAAGCAGTGGAGGTGGTAATGACAATGGCAATGGAGGTGGCGATAGAGGTGGTGGTGGTGGCAGCGATAGTGGTGGTGGTAGTAGGGGCAGTAGTGGTGCTTGATATGTGCACAAGAGAATAGGAGGAATAAGTGAAATATGTGGAACAAGAAATGGAGGTTGCCCAAAAAGGTTGCTTAAATGCTCACTCGAAAAGCTCGCTTCTTGCCCTTCCCCTGAATCCTTCTTCTTTGGTTTTTTGGGTCTTCGTTGGCTATTTTGCATTTCTCATTCTCCTTCCTTATCCTCACTCATTGTCCTTTCACTAGAGTGTGGCTGATATTCATGGGTGAGGAGGTGACCTCTTTAGTGTTTCTTCGACTCCTTCTTCACTTTGTCCTTCCCCCAATGCTACCCTTATTATAGTTGTCAAGACCCCACTGAATCTAATGGTAGAGGCCTTTGAGGATGACACTTTTCTTTTTTTCCTTTGTAGCAAGGGACTCTCCTCTTACTGATCTCCCTCTTGTTGCGAGTGCTTTTGCTTAAGACTCAATGGTCTTCTGCACAAAGCCATTTAGCTTCACTTTATCAAGGGATCCTACTGCATAGGCACATTGATTCATCTCATTATTGAGTTGTAGTACCTATGGTTGGAGAATAGTGCATGTATCATTTTGGCCTGGAGCTAGATTTTGGGGTCGGGGATGTCTGCCAAGCCGATGCCATCGTTTGTGTGGTGTGGGAGCTTTCACTCAACCGCCAAGACCCTCGAACCGCTTATTATTTCAAGCGTTCCAAGCCGAGTACTAATGGCTACCTCTCACATAACCGACGCGCCATCCATATCTACAGGTGTAGTGAGCTTACCTCCGTGCCGTTCGAGTTACCTCCTCTCCCGCGCACTCCGGTAGCTCCACGATCCAAGTGCAAGCTTCAAGCAAGCTCCATCCTCAAGCTCCACGCTCCAAGCTCCATTGCCACGAGCAAGACAAGAGAAGAGAAGAGAAGAGAAGAAGGGAGGAGAAGATGGAAAGCTTCTCCTCCTCGGTCCCTCACCCTCACACGCTCACTTTCTCACACTCTCACACTCCCTCTCTCAAGCACAAGCTCAAGCAAGCAAGAACAAGAAGAAGAAGAATAAGAGGAGAGCTACTTTTGGCCACACACAAGAATGAGCTTCTCATTCACTTTTCAACTTTATATACAAAACCCTAAATCCCTTTTGGGTAGTCATCCCCTTTTCCCCTTTTTTACATGGCCGACCGTAGCCTAGGTCATTTTTCCCATTGTCCTTCTATCTTCCTAGCTTCCTTTCCACTGCCCGTCTACATTTACAATTTGCACGGGTGAGAGCCCGGCGCTCCTTGAATTAAACCATGATGCGCTTGCACTCTTTTACAAAAGTTTTGACTTGCGCTTTTCCTTGTGCGCCTTTCTCCCTTATTTAGGACTCTTCTCCTTGTGCGTCTTTGTCTTCCGTTTCTCTTTGCCTTGGCCTTTGTCTTTGTCTTCTGCTTTAGCTTTTCCGGATTTTCCACCTTCGTTTGTTTAAGGGTTAACATTACCCCCTCCTAGACGAGTGCCAGTCCCATGGCACTCACCGTCGTAGGTAGCAGGCTATAGCATGCACCGAAGATGTGGGTGACAAGGACGCTTGTGGTTTCCGTGGAGGAGTGTTGGTGGTGGTGTGGAAGAAGGTCCTGGGGGCCTGTTGGTGGCCAAGGTGGCTGGTGGAAGGTTTTTGGAGTTGGTGGTAGGGCTATTCTGTGTGGGGATTGCATTGATGGCCAGCAGAAGTGTTGGTTTGTTGGGGATTCTGCACATGACGATTCTTTGCGGGCTTGTCAAATGGTAAGGGATAAGCATTCAGAGTTAGGTGTTGATGAAGAGCGAACGACACTTTCGTTGGAGTCTTCAACACCTGCAATTGAAAACCTCTCATGTGGTCTCTTCCTAAGGGTAGTGCTAGTCTTCTCTATTGTGCACAAGACATAGTGCAATTAGTTTGGGAGACAGGTCGAACTCTAAGCAAGCTGAGAGTATTGTCCTGCACTTGAGGACCCAAACTGTGTATATACTTCGGTGCATGTATTATGTAAGTGCTTGTGCATACTTAGATATTACTTAGTTAGAAGACTGTCGGCCTGGTTCCTTGTATAGCAATGGGTCAGTGAAGCAAGGGGCTAAGTTGATGGAAAATTTTGTCGATGAAGATGGGGAGTACACTTGAAGATTGCTTGAGACATCATTATGGTGTTAAGGCAATGTAGCATAATTAAGCTTCTTGATGTCTTAGCTGTTGATAGCTAGTGGCTACTTGTAGTGCTTGGAACATATGGTGTACTTTTCCATTGTCTTTCAAGCCTTGCTTACCATTGTTGATTGTAATGGCATTGAGATGGAGTGTAAAAGAACTGTGCAAGTGGTTCAGGGTGATAGGTCTAACCATAGGCGAGGCGAGCTCCCTAGGTATGTCCTGCCCTTAATGTGCCCTGAACAATTGTGGGGGACATACAAAGGGCTAGGGGATTAGGGATGTAGCCAGCCGACCAAGGTCAGTGGACGTGCCTAATTTGAGGACCCCTAGGTGCGGTGCTGTGATCGTGTGTGCTTTTTTTCTTTTTTCTTTTTCTTTTTCTTTTTCTTTCTTTCTTTCTTTTCTTTTCGTCTTTTCTTTTTTTTCTTTCTTTCTTTCTTTCTTTCTTTTCTTTTCTTTTCTTTTTCTTTTTTTTTGTTTCTTTTTTTTTGTGGGAAAAGTGAATACAATCAATGCCATACATTGAGACTGTTAGCCTTTCATTTGGATTGAGAAATGTTGGGATTCAAAGGCTATGAAGAATTGACATTACAGAGATGATTGTGTTACCAGCCTTGATGCTAGAGGAACTATTGTTGAGATAAAGAGATACACTTGAGATTTTGCAAACCTCTTTGTAACATGTGAGCCATCGAACAATTGAGGTAGCACTTGGAGTGAGCTATGCATGAACAAGGGCAGAGCATCGTGCGAATTGAATCCTGGATGATGAAGAGACGTTTGCCCTTGTTGAGAGTGTGGCTCCTACCCGAACATAGAGTTTGGCCAAGAAGGAGGAGGTAATCTTTGGCCATGCTCAGCGATATGTGCTTTTTCTGCAGAGGTGTCCTTGGGTTCTCATCCAGTGGCAGTTCCGTCATGGCTTTTGTTTCTTGGTATTCCTGTCACTTCCTCCATAATGGTTCTTTGTGGGGTTGGTGGTCTTGTGGTGACTTGGATATAAAACGCTTCTAGACATTGACCTGTGTCATTCTGCATCAACTTGTCACTTTGTGAGAGTACATGCTCGCTTGTGTTAAGTACGTCGGACCAATGCAATCATGTTAAGACAATTTTTTCACAATGCTATGATGCCTATCCCATTACTTGTTAAGGTCACATACATTAACGGTAGGTGAAGGAAGTGTACACAAGTGGGGATCTTGCCCCTTTACTCATCAAAAACAAAAAGTTATGGCATGATGACTTGCCAAGCCACTTGTACAGCATAGGGGCTTAGTCGATAGGTACTAGGCGGGGTGAGTCCCGTTGGCTAGGCAACCGGGACGGTGCTAGTGCAGGGCTCCCGTGAGGCTGGACAGGGAACATGTCGATCGGGACATGAATGGTGTGGTCCCGGGCCGCTACCATTTCCAGAATGTCTTTAAACAATTCATTAAATTCTGCCCTATCCCTGGCTGCCTTGTCACTTCGTGAGCACCTAGTGCCCAAGCGTGCATCGGGGGTCTGTGCAACTAGCATTGCCACATTTTGTGTGCCTCCCTGAGCATCCGCGCCCCTGGCCCACGGATTCTTCGGCCTTCGTCCGGGGCGGTGTCACTTGGGGCCACGTTTCTTGGCGTACCTTTTAAGAGTGGGCACGTAGCGCACTGGCGGAGGGGCGTGTGCTGCATGTTCCCGTCGGCTGCGGAGAGCGTCCTTGCAAGCTAGCTGCCCTTGGTTCTCCATGTTTTCCTTGCGGAGGACCTGTAAGATGCAAATCAAGAATTAGGATTTGTCACATGATAAGACCATTCATATGTAAGGGATTATAGTGCAGGTTATCAAGCGCATAGGACGAGAAGGGGAGGGGTAGGGCATGCAGTGCTTGTTGCAGAGGGATGGCCCCTGTGATGTATATTTAGCCTCCTGCCATTAGCAGATCTTGGTTCATGCCGAGTTACGTCAGCTGCTGGCGGTCATGGATTTAGGCAGGGCTCCTCCTCGGAAGGATAGACCAGAAAGGGGGAAATGTGTATAGAAAGGGACGGTACCCCATCTACACCATCAGAGTCATTGGTCAAGGCTTCCTATGGCGGTAATGAGGGTTGCATGCCCTTCACTTGGAGGTGGGAATGGTCACATGACTTTTAAAAGTGTGATGAGAGGAGGACCTGAGGAGCTTAGCCTGTCAAACCCAACTCTTCTCCCTGTGCTTGACTATCATTGCTTGTATGTGTTGATAGTATCTATACAGGGTGACACAAAAATCATTGTTTATATATACATCTATACAGATACGAATCCATGTCACCTCACGAGGATAGAAACCAATTGTAGAACTCAGGGTTGTACTGGAGCGTGGCACACGCATCTAGTATTCGTGGCAGCTTACTCAATACCGATAGATATTTTGCCACATCGAGTAGCATGGAACCTTGTCCAAGTCTACTGGCAATATGTAACTCCTCCTCAGTGAGAACCTTATCAAACAGAGTGTTCTCTTGGCTAGTTTAAGCTAAGCCCGTACCCCGAATGGCAGTCAGCACAACTCGAAGGGAAGTTGGTGCCACATAGGTTGGGTCTCTTCGAGACCGCCATTTGGCCAATCGCTCCTCTGAGACTGTCATGATCTGAGCCCCTAGTTCGGCCATTACAACGCGGCTTTCGCACCAACGCTGCTCAAATTGACTCTAGCCTGCTGACAACCGCTTTAGTTGCTCTATGTCTACGAGATTCGGTTGGCAGAGCACTTCATTGAACGTGACGGTTAAGCGCAGTTCGTCAGCCTCCTCGTCAGAAATGAGTCACATGCGTTCATGCAGGAGCCTGTCGTAGTGCTCGTCAAGATGTTCTTGCTCTTCCCAGGATAGAGGAAAGGACAAGTAATCTCCAAGCTGCTCCTTGGGGATTGTGCCCATGTCCGCAAGGACGTAGACACGTGCGACCACTTTGAGCTTGGCATCCAACTCAGTTAAGCATTCTGTGATACTTCTATGCTCAACAAGGGCTTGCTCGGTTGCCATCTCATACAAGGTTCTAGGAGTTTCCTTAGGCTTTAGCATAGCTGGAGGCTCAGGCCTAGATGAGCAAGATTGGTCAACGCTAGGATTTCTTATGCTCTTGGGGTTCTCATGTTTCTCCTGAGGTTTTGTTGCTATTTTGTCATGGTTCTTCTTGGATGTGACTGGTATGGATTTGTCACCCTGTTGTGATGACGTTGTATCCACTCTTGATTGGTCAATGCAAGTTCTATTGTCAGTGGATAGAGTGTTGCAAGCAACTATTGATGGTAATAGTTGCTTTGATTTTTCAAAACACATGAATGTGTCTGAGGTTTCACCGCTATTAGGAGAGGCATTAATGGGTTCATTGGTGGATGGCCTCGATGCGTTATTCATTGGCTCTCTGACGCTCTTCGTCTCAATGTTCTTGGGGTCCACAACCACCTGTGATTGTTGTTGTCTTTGTTGCTTTCTCCTCTTTTTTTTGGTCAGTGCAGGTGCATCTAATGGCTCAGGACCTTGGGCTAGGTCGACCGCTAATGTGCTTGGTTGGGCCTCAGCATTTCCCTTCTCTAGTGTGTCCTCATGGGACACAGTCGTGGCCTGCTGAATAGCCTTACCAAGCTATGAGGGCACAACTGTCTCCCTTTTCAGGGAGTCTAGCTCTTCAGCCAACTCCCTTGCATGTAACTCCTCCAACCTAGGCTTTACACACTTTGAAAGTGCTGGAGTTGTCGAGGAAGTTGGTTGTGACACCTCCTCTATAGGTAAATTTCTAAGGACACGTTCCACAAGGGGCATTGTCACGGCCAAGGGCTGTGACTACTGTGATCCCTGATTGGAAGTAGTAGCAACTAGTTCAGTGGGCTAGCTACCCTTGGTGGATTGCGGTGTCAAGTCCTTAGGGCGATCAGAAGTGGTTGTGTCTTTTGTTGGCCTTTGAGCACTCATTTGTGTAGATCGAACATGAGCTGATCTAGTCGCAATAGGTGGCTCAGGCATATCCTTGGGTCGAGAGCTACAGATGGCATCATGTCCCACCTCTTTAACGGTTGGAAGCTTAGATGGAGATAGAGATTGGAATTGAGCAGTCGCCCTTGACAACTGCTGTAGTGCTTGCTCTGTCTGTTTGGGAGAAGAGGGCATAGGAGATCTAGGACTCCTAGGTGGATGTGGCACTAGCTGAATGATTTTCTCAAGGCTATTAGATGATTGTGCCATTTTCTTTGTTGAGCGAGTAGCCTTGCCATGAGCAATGTTGTGCCTATGATGTTTGTTCTCCCCTTGGGAAATCAAAGCCTCATTGGGCACTAATGGCTTTTGTGCATGCTCAATGGTTACATATGACATCTGCTTATTAAGCATGCTAGGTTGAGGCTCTTTCTTTCGAACACTCATGTCTGGTTTCTTACCTCGAGACCTAGAGTTTCTCTTAGATTTCCTCCTGTGCTTCGTTGCTTTTGATGCACTCTGGCCTTCAGTCGACCAGGGAGGTTTAGCAAGGGGTTTTGGCACCCAAATCCATCGGTTGCCTGCATAATACCCTTGAGCCCGAAGCAACGCCTTGGATATCCATTGTGGCGTTGTGCTGGCTCTCCATCGACGCCTCCGTCTATAAGGCTTGGGCTTCTTTTGGGGTCTTCTACGATATTTGTAAGTCCAAAGCCTGTCCTTGGCATTGTCTCTTGACCTTTTTGTTTCAAGCATGGCCTCACTCACTGGTCCTCGTTGTTCGATCTGTGCTTGTATCAACTCTTCCAACAAGTCCTTGCCCTCGTTAGTAGGCTTGATTGTTACGTCAGCACCTTCCTTGCCTTTCCCTCGAGGTTTGATGAGGTCACCCTTGCTAAAGGTTGTGACTATCCTCACACCCGGTAGTGTCAGGTGTATCGTCTGTGCTACATAGTCGGCCTCACACTTAGTCGCTCTTTTGAAGGGTCTTCCTAGGAGGGTTTCTTTCCCGCAGCTAGCACTATTTGGAGGAACATGAAATAGGATAGGCAAGCTTTCTGTTTCAATTGTCGCAAGAATTTTGCACTTCCCTATGAGTGCTTGTGGGTGTCCCCCATAAGGGATAAGAGTTGCACTAGTCGGTGTGAGCTCTGGTTGGCCTAGTAGGGTCCATGATTCATAGGTCAAGATGTTAAAATCTACTCCTTCATCAATTAGAGCATCAATAGTATGCTCTCTTTTCGTGGTGAGTTTGACCCTAAGATAAGCAGGTGGTACTATGTCTTCATCTTCTGAGTCTTGGTTTGTAAATTTAAGCCTTCTGACAGATGTCCTTGAGTTCTCGATTGCACGACTAGATGTGGATTCTCCACTGTTGTCTTGGATCGTCAGTGCAGTGCTATTCAAGGTACATCCCTCGTCACGAGTGTCATGTCTAGTCATCTTCGCATTTGTAGCTTGCTGAAGTTGCATTTTGCTCTGACTAGACATGGTTTGAACACAATGTCTTTGTGTTCTCGTGGTGTGGCCTTTTTGCCCTTGATGGCTAGATTGGCCCATTGAGGTTCTAGGGTCTCTATTTGTCTCTATTCAGGCACGGGCTTTTGGTTGCTCTTTTGCAAGGGAGAATCCATGCTCGTGTAGAGCCATTGCTATACTAGGGTCCAATTTGGAGGACATTTCATGGCGCGCGTTTTCTCTCCAACCTACTCGGGGGCGGTGAGGAGGGGGCAGAGCCCCCTCTACGGGGGTCCGGGGGGGCAGTCCCCCCCGGCCCGCAGGGCCGTTACGGTAGACACCATATGCAATTTGGAGGACCGTTTATAGCCAAATTTTGAACTACGTGCTCTAAATTTTAGCCCAGTGACACGGATCTGTGATGTGCCTTTAGCTCTACGTGGTCTTTGGGATCAATTTTGGAGTTTAGATGCATCAGAATTTGTGTTCTAGATACCTGTCCGATTTTGACAATTTTTTGTCCGATTCTTAGATGTCCGATTTTCAGGAGTCCGATTATCAGAATCGGACGTCCGATTTTGGGTGGGTCTGATCGGACCAGTGGTCCGATTTTGGTCACGTCCGATTCTAGGAGTTGGATCAAAAAGTGGTCCGATTTTCAAAGTGGTCCGATTCTGGGAATCGGATCAGGGTGGTCCGATTCTGGCTGGTCCGATTTCGGACTAGTCCGATTCTAGGTGGTCAGATTCTGGACGGTCAGATTCTGGGTTGTCCGAGTGTCCGAGTGTCCGAGTGGTCCGATTTTCAAAATCGGACGGGTTGGTCCAAGTGGTCCGATTGGACAGGATGGTCTGATCGGACGGTTGTCCCCGATGTTGTCTGAGCATCCGATTATGGACTGGTCCGAGTCCGAGTGGTCTGAGTCGGACGGGTTGGTCCGATCGGCCAGTTGTCCGAGCGTCCGATTGTCAAAATCGAACGTCCGATTCTGGGAATCGGACACTGGATCGAATCTCTGATCCCGCCGACCCGAACGCACTTTCAAGCATGGAATCGTCCAAAATCTTAAGATATTGATTATTACAAGCTACAAGATTCAACAGGAATGATGCTGGAGTGATGAGGAAGAGATCTATCTACCTGGGATAGCCAATAAACTCCAAAATACAAATCGACAAACGAATCAAACCCTCATGCCCTGTTATGATAGCAGAAACCCTGATACTTGTTTTTATTCTTTTTTCTTTGTTTTTTCCTACCCTAATGCATCCAAATCACAAAGTAAATACCTACACTACTTCATTCCACAACATAAATCTCAAGAAAGCAAAAAACCTACTTGCTAAGGAGATCGAATACCATCTTCAACCCCCTCCCTTCCTACCTATCTCAAGCACCGGTTCAGGGGAAACCCCTTACTTTGATGCTCGATTTGAAGCGCGCAAGCGCTCAAGGCTTGAATCCATTGGTCCCGGCAATGGAACCAAAATGTGGGAGCTTTCACTCAACCGCCAAGACCCTCGGACCGCTTATTGTTTCAAGCCTTCCAAGTCGAGCACTAATGGCTACCTCTCACATAACCGATGTGCCATCCATATCTGCGGGTGTAGTGAGCTTGCACTCCGGTAGCTCCACGATCCAAGTGCAAGCTTCAAGCAACCTCCATCCTCAAGCTCCACGCTCCAAGCTCCAAGCTCCATTGCCATGAGCAAGACAAGAGAAGAGAAGAGAAGATAAGAAGAGAGGAGAAGATGGAGAGCTTCTCCTCCTCGGTCCCTCACCCTCACACACTCACTCCCTCATACTCTCACACTCCCTCTCTCAAGCACAAGCTCAAGCAAGCAAGAACAAGAAGAAAAAGAAGAAGAGGAGAGCTACTTTTGGCCACACACAAGAATGAGCTTCTCATTCACTTTTCAACTTTATATACAAAACCCTAAATCCCTTTTGGGCGGTCATCCCCTTTTCCCCTTTTTTACATGGCCGGCCGTAGCCTAGGCCCTTTTTTCCATTGTCCTTCTATCTTCCTAGCTTCCTTTCCACCACCCGTCTACATTTACAATTTGCACTAGTGAGAGCCCGGCGCTCCTTGAATTAAACCATGATGCGCTTGCGCTCTTTTACAAAAGTTTTGACTTGCGCTTTTCCTTGTGCGCCTTTCTCCCTTATTTAGGACTCTTCTCCTTGTGCGTCTTTGTCTTCCGTTTCTCTTTGCCTTGGCCTTTGTCTTTGTCTTCTGCTTTAGCTTTTCCGGATTTTCCACCTTCATTCGTTTAAGGGTTAACATGTGGACCACCACCTTGTCCATTCCTAACATGGCATACACATCTCTCTTTGGCCACCTTTCCACCTTATTGGCTAGGCCCGATGCTTTCTCCACCAACTCTAGGGTTAACTCAATCTGGACTTATGGCGCGTTTCTTCTCTTTCCCACACTGTCGTAGTGTCGTGGTTTCTAGCAAAGGTCTTGACAAATTCTATGCACTTCTCGTAGTCGACGGCTTGGCCAACTGCTTCCATGTACTTTTGTAGATGGCATTGTTAGACAATCTGCCTCACTACTCGTTCCTCCATGGCAACATCCTCCAAGTTCAAGACGTGCCTGAACTTGAACTGGTTAAAGGCCCTTATTTCCACAGCAAGGCTGTATTTTTCCTGCTCTTCTTTTGAAAACAACAACTTGCTAGCTTTCTCTTGGCATGCCATGCTAGATGCCTGTCATGAAGCCATGTTCACCATTAGTGTTTTTCAAAACAATTATTTGCAAAGGAAAAAGATCGCATGCTTGTGGAATTGAAATGCTTAATTATAGGATTAAACTTCTCCCTCAAGCAGTCCATACATCCCAAATTTTATGTCCGTTTTTCTTAATCATGAATTGGTTTTGATTTTTTTCCTTTACTTTTGAGTTTTATTCTTATTTCCACCTTACCCCCTTCCCTTGCGGAAAGAAGAAGAGTCCTTCCTTAGATTAAGGTTTGAGAGATCAAGAGCATTCAAAGCTTGGTTGCACTGTTTTATTTTTGCATGAGCCAATCATAGAAGTTCGGATTGTATTCTAGATTAGCATAGCGGTCCATGTCGCAAGGATGGATGCCTACTCGAGTGATGTATATGAGAACATCCGTGAGGAAGTCACTGGAGTCGATTCAAGACTGGTGATGTGTAACTCCTCCTCAATGAGAATTCAATCTAAATACGAGTGCCCTCTGATGTGGTCTTCAAGGGGTCGATTACAAACGGTGGTCAACACCCCACATCTATGTTCAGTGTTTGTCATGACGGCATCCTTCTAGTGCCCATTGAAGGCAAACGATGTACCATTTGAGTAAGAAAGAGGAGTAGTTGTCTGCGATCTACTTCAACTTCTCAATTTCCTGGTTGGTGGCAAGGACTTTGCTCTTGTCATAAGATGTGATAAGGCATTGTTTACATGCTTGTTCAATGTTCAATGAGTTCCTCTACTTCCTAGGCAGCTTTGACAAACACAAATTTCGATTTCTTCCATGAGCAAGGTAGGGTTTGCACTTCCATTGCTAAAGGCTTATCCAAAAGACCTAGGTCTAGCCAATTGTAGCTTTTAGCCAACATGGTAAATGTGGCATCCAAGCATCTGAGGCAAGCAACCAAGTCGTCACCTCTATTCTCAGCTAAGTTGGTGGTGGGGCAAGGTTAGAATGGATCTCTGCTGGTAAGAGGGTCTAAGGCCGGCAGGTGGCTTTGTTTTGGTTGGGCTTGACAGTTTAGCACAGCTGATGGGTACACCTCTGGTTGCAATTCTGGCTAGGGGTATGGCCTTGGTGTACTAGGCATGGCCGATGTAGTGGGTGGTGCACTATTAGATGCTTGGGTTGTGGTTGGGGTACTAGTAGGGCAAGGTTGAGGCGGTTTATTAGTAGCGAGTTGCGGTTTGGGTCGATGGACTTGTTGAGTCTCAATGGATTAAGGTTTTGGAAGGGTAATGGGCCCTACAGCCAAAGGCTTTTGTGACGTTGATGCTTAATTCCTCTTTATGCTTTGTGTGGTCAAGCTTGAGGGCAGCGCTTGAGTAGTGTCTGTGGTCGTGTTAGCTTTAGGTACCCAAATCTAGGTATTACCCTCGTAATAGCCTTGTGCTTGCAATAAGGTCTTGGGGACCCATCGTGGCTTGACCGTTAGTCGATGCCTGTAGTTTCTTCTAGGCCTACTAGATTTTGAGGGAAGGTTCCTAGCCTTGCAGTACATGGTTGGGTGCTCCTAGGCGACGGACTTTTTGGCACCCATTTGAGCTTGTATTCGAGGGTTTTAGCTTTGTGGTCGGCTTTTTACTAGTGCTCAGGTTTGGCGGGTGGTGATGAATCATGACCCCCCTCCTTAGGCTTGATGGTGGATTTCTTTGCATGTGGCTTTGCAGACTATGATAGAGTCACGCAACCCTTGCTAAAGGCTGTAGCAATTTGTGTGTTGCCAATGGATAGGTGGATGCGCTGTGATTGGCAGTCGACATTATAGTGGGCATGCTTCTTAAAGGTTTATCCTAACAATGATTTTGAGTCAGCATCTTTTGTGCTTGGCAACACATAAAAGATCATGGGCAAGCTTTCAGACTCGATAGAGACTTTAACTTTGCACTTTCCCAGAAGTGCATATGATCGGCTGCCAAATGGATTGAGTTTGGTATTAGTGAGTTGTAACAATGGGTTGCCAATTTGAGTCCAATGATCATAAGTCAGGACATTAAAGTTAGCGCCCTCATCGATCAATGCATTAATGGCATGTGTCTACTGTAATGGTCATGTGCATGTAAGCTGTAGATATTGCTTCCTCATCCTTCACTTCAATCTCTATAATGATGGCTACTCGTACATTGACAGGGGCTTCTAGCATCGGGGGTTCATGAAGTGGATGCATGGGGTACTTCTCTATGCGGCTGGCATTAAAGAAGCATATGCCCTCACCTTCCATGGTCTCAAGTTCCACATTACCGGTTTGGCTTATGGCACAAACTTTGAAAGGTCCTAACCCCCTAAACTTCATTTTTTGTTTATGTCCCTTAACGAGTACAATAGTACTAAGTCTCCCTGTTTGAAATCTCGTTGCTTGATGTGTTTGTCAAACTAGCTCTTGTGTCGTCAATTTCAGCTCTAGTGCTAATGTCCAACTTGACATTCTGATCAAGAGGTGTATCCAGTGGTTTACATTCAGCCATGCCATATTTCTTCAGCATTTCCATGGCATTGTGTTTCTGCATAAGCCATAAACCATTTTTAGCTTTGATCACCTCAATACCCAAGAAATACTTCAATTCACCTAAGTCTTTCATGTCAAATTCAAATTTCAGCATCTGCATAACATGCTATATCTCCAAGTCATCATCACTTGTGATTATCAAGTCATCAACATAGATGACCAGCACTATCAAGCCTTTGTTTGTCTTTTTCGTAAACAGATTGTGATTAGCCCTGCCAACAATAAATCTCAAACTCTGCAAGTAATTATTGATCCTTGCATGCCACGCTCTCAGAGCCTGCTTCACCCCATATAATGCATTTTTTCAGTTTGCATACATAATGCTAAAAATCAGAGTGTACATACCCTTCAGGCTGATCCATATAAACATCCTCTGTTAAATCACCATTGAGAAATTCATTCTTAACATCTATCTGCTACAATTTCCAACCTTTAGTAGTAGCCAATGCGATCACTATTCTTATGGTTGCCATCTTGGCAACAAGGCTGAATGTTTCCTCATAGTCTAGTTGATCCATATAAACATCATTTGCTAAATCACCATTGAGAAATGCATTCTTAACATCCATCTGCAATAATTTCCAGCCTTTAGCAGCATCCAATGCGATCATTGTTCTTATGGCTGCCATCTTGGCAATAGAGCTGAATGTTTCCTCATAGTCTAACCCATACTGTTGGGCATATCCCTTTGCAACCATCTTGGCTTTGTACCTCTCTACACTGCCATCCGACTTGTATTTAATCTTATAGACCCATTTGCAGCCAATGGCCTTCTGGCAATGGCACAAGATCCTGAGTACTATTTTCAGCCAAAGCATCTATCTCCTCATCCATAGCTGTGTACCAATTTTATCCATCATTGCTTTAGCAAATGTAGTAGGAGGCTCTTTGACCTCTGTCACCTTTTTCATATAAGCAAAATGCTTCGCAAAAAAACCACCGTAAGTCAGCCTATCCACAGGGTACCTAACTCTCTGTGATCGTCTAAGTTGTAGTGCACTACTCGATTCCCCTCTCTCATGAGGTAGAATGTACCTATTCTACCTAGTGCCATGTGTATACACAGTCAAAATACCAAGCTCACTATCTAGACTATCAACTGAGTCATAGCCTGAAGTCATATTGCCAGGTGTCATCACAATGGATGTATCATCAAGGACTTTTTCTTTCCCTTTGCTGTCCATCACATCATATCTCCCCCTCACTGACATAGTGGTGCCAGTGGTGGACGGTGAGCCAAAGCTCTGTAATCTCCCTGCCCATGGAGATACCATCAAATTGCTAGGACCTATCAAAGCAATACTCTGTTGAGAATCAACTATAGATACATGTGTAGAAGGCATATCTGATGGCACTGCAGCTGGTGATGCATACCAAGAGGCCATCTCATCAAAGATATCTCTGCTCACTAATGTATCCTGAGTAGAGAGATCATAGCATTTGTATGCCTTCTTCTCCTGCAAATATCCAATAAAGACATACTTATGTGCTTTCGGATATCCCACTTTTTCCATTCCTCATCAGATATGTGCACATAAGCAAGAAAACCAAATACTTTCATGTGATTGACATTAGGCTTGTAGCCATACAATTCCTCAAATGGTGTCATCTCATGAATACCTATAGTGAGAGTCTTGTTTAAGATATACATGGCTATCATAATAGCCTCAGCCCAGTAATAGAGCGGCATATTCTTCTCATTTATCATTGCCTGAGCAACTTCCATCAATACCCTATTCTTCAGTTCAGCTACTTCATTCTACTGAGGAGTGTAGTTGCAGGTAAGCTACCTACATATGCCATTTTTAGCCAAAAAACTATCAAACTCATTTGACACATACTCATCAGATCTCAAGCAAGAGATGTAACAATCAAATTCCTTTTCAACCTGCTTTTTAAACTGCTAAAAAACAACAAACACCTTGTCCTTTGTTTTCAAGATATAAACCCCCAAGTATAGCGACTATAATCATCAATAGTCACATAGTACTTGGAGCCTCCCATGGATGCATTATGAGCTAGCCCCCACACATCAAAGTGAGCTAACTGCAATGGTCATGTACTATTTCTTACATGCTTGAACCTCGACTGTTTACCAAGTGGCAAGCATCACATACATGACCAATATCTACATACTAAAACTTGGGTAACCTATCACAAGCTGTTTCTTCTACATCATTTGCAGCCATTGAAGATTAACGTCCCACTCGTCTATGCCATATTTCCAAGTCTCTAACTATGCCAGAGCCATGGGCAAACATTGTTGATTTTAGCTATGGCAAAGTCACATCAAGAGTAAACATCATGCCATTCCTATGACCACAAGCAATCAATTTGCAGCCATTACCAAACTCCTCATCAATGAAGCATCCATGCTTGTTAAATTGGACCTGCAAATTCTGCACAGTCATCTAACCCACAGACATTAGATTTTTAGTAATTGATGGGACATGCAGTACATCATGTAAGTTCTTCTTCCTGCCATCATAGATTACCAAAGGTACTTTGCCTTTATGTTCTATGCTATGTTGCATGTCATCCCCTGTGCATACATAGCCATTCTTCTCAGGCACCATATATGTAAATCGGTCACCATGAGGTGTCATATGATTCGATGCCCCCGAATCAATGTACCAAACTGCATCCTCATGAGACTTCTCAACAGCCATGTCTTTCACATATGTCATGGTAAACAATCTATCCCCAAATGTATCTTCTGCCTAACTAGATGATGCATAATGTCCATGTTGTTTGCCTCTTTGATTGCCATGCTTCTTCCAACAGTCCTTAGTAATATGGCCTTACTTTCCACAATAGTGACAATCCTTATCCTTATTAGGATTGTCAGATGAGCATTGTTGTTGCCAGGAGCCTCTACCTCTAGGGCTAGATCTCCCCCTGCCTCTAAAATTTCCACCTCCTTGTGCATTTGAACCCTACTAGTTATTATTGCCATACGAGACATTTTGTTGGCCTCCTCTGCCAGAACCATAACCTCTACCATGGCTCTACCATGGCCGCGTTGATTCGAATAAAAGATAGCATCCTTGCTCTTAGAACTATCAGAGCCTATAGCCAAGCCAAGTTTACCTTCCTCATGAATAAGCAATGCAACCATCTCGTTGAAATCCGGCATTTTAGCCCGCACAGAAATGAAAGTATCAATTGACTTATATTCAGATCCCAAACCATTTAATGTCACTACAACCATGTCTTCATCCACAACTTGTGTGCTAATGGATACCAGCTGATCTGCAATGGTCCTAATCTTTGTGACATAATCTTGTATAGATCTACCTTTTTTGTCCATGTTGTTAAATTTCTGCTTTAATTGTATCTTCCTTGCACTTGTAGTTGTACCATAATATCTTATCAAAATGTTCCATGCATCTTCTGGTGACTTGCAGTTCATGATTAGCATCACCATAGCATCCGAGATACATAGAGACAACCAATGTAAAACCATGCAAGCTCTTTCTATCCAAGCTCGATGTGCTCGTCTTTGATCAGCTGTAGGACTCTCTGGGAGCTCAAGTTCAACTTCTGCTCTAGTCACAAACTCCAAGTATCCTTTACCTATTAAGAAGTTATTCATGTGTGAGTGGTGGATTTTTCCTAGGAAATATGCTTAAAATTGCCAAAAAATCCATATTTCAAGGGAAAAATAAACTTCTTCAAAGGCGGCATAGGAAATTGAGTCTATTTTAAGCAGCAAGCAGCCGATGGGTTCCCAAAGTGCTTTAAAGACCCATTGAGCCATGGTTGGAAAATTTTCATAATTTCTCGAGATGTCGAATGAGACTCTGGGAAGTGCTAGGGAGTGCAGGACCTTGAGATAGACGTGCAAGATTTTTTGGACCTCGAACTAGATGTCGGATGCGCGATGGGAGTGCTCGAAGTGAAGGACCAAAGAGGTTTAGTGTAACAGGATTAGAGGGGGAAGGGGGGTGACCCTTGGGGTCTCCCAACCCCCCAAAATTTTGACCGGGGGGGGCACATTTTTTCAACGGGCATGAAGAAAATGAAGGTGTTTTGAGATAGGGCCCCGATTTTTTGTGATGGAGGGGGCTATGAAGCTTCAACACAACCCCCTAAACTGATTACATACATTCTACACTCTTTCTTCGCCTTCCATCGCCACTCTCCACTCCTCCGATGGCTGCCTAGTTGCTAAGATCATAAACTAGTATTTCTCTCTCCTCCCTCTCTCTCCCCTCTATAGGTTGTTCTTACGCATTATCTTGAAGGAAAGAATCGGGAAGGAGATTGAAGAAAATGATGATGGAGATTAATGGAGATGCTGAAGATTGATGTGCAGCATGGAATTGAGAGCAATGGAGGCTCCGTCCGTTGGTCACGCAGTCATTCAATGCGTCTCGGATTTCGTAGAAACATGGTATAACTATTTTTTATGAAGGAAATGAAGGGTTTTCAACATTTTATGATGGAAATGGTGTTCTTATGTGATTAAAATTTGTTTGAGTGTTGGTTGCATCATGTTTAAATGTTGTCTATAAAAAAATTCTGATTTCATAATGATTTACATGCGCTATTTAAATCCTGCAAAACCCAAAATGTGGTTTTTGAGGGTAAAATGATGGTTTTGTCATTTCGGGTGGGTGAAATGTGTTCCTATGGGGAAAAATGGAAAATAAAATTGAATTTTGGTATGCTGAAATGATTGGTATACTAAAATGATTGCTATAATTGGTAATGATGTAGTGGCCTAGGATCCATCTATTGTATAGGATCATGAGGTAGGATAAATAGGACATGCCATACATGCCCTGTAGTGAGCTAGTCTTGAGATGCTCCACTAAAGTCTCATGTCCTCCGAATCTATTTGAAACCTCTATGCATTATATCATTGTGATTGATTTCTGTGAACTCTATGCATTATGTCATGATGATTGATTTTGGTGAGTCCCTTACTTATGAGGAGGCTATGTAGAGGTGACTCACTCTTAGGAGAGACCCATGCAATCTAAGTATGATTCAATGTAGAAAAACTATACGTGGGATTTGGTTCCTTTGCCCAATAGGAAACATGAATTACCATGCAAGTGGGTATACAAGTTAAAGGGTACTCCCATTTTCCCTAAACCAGTATATAAGGTCAAATTGGTTGCTAAAGGTTTTAAGCATGAGTAGAGAGTTGATTTTGATAAGATATTCTCTCATGTGGTCAAGATAACTATCCTACCCTTGGTTATGAAAATGGATCTAGACTTGTACCAAATGGATGTTAAGATAACTTTCTTCCATAGGGACCCGCATGAGGACCTTTAAATGTAATAGCCTCAGGGCTTTGAGGAGAAGGGCAAGAAACACCTAGTATACAAGTCAAGAAATAGAATTTATGGACTTAAGGAGGTACCTAGAGAATGATATCATAAATTTGATGCCTTTGTGTATTCATGTGGTTACCACCCATAATGATATGGATCCATGTCTTTACACAAAGAAGGTCCGTGATGGTATCATAAATTTTATGCCTTTATGTATTCATATGGTTACTACCCATAATGATATGGATCCATGTCTTTACACAAAGAAGGCCCGTGATGGTATCCTTATCATTTCGGTGCTATATATTGATGACATGTTGATTACTAGGAGTGCTCATGATGAGCTGGATGCTTTAAAGACTCAGCTCAAAAAGAGCTTTGAGATAAAGAACATGGGTTATGCCTCTCATATACTTAGTATACAAATTATGCACAATCGCTCTAAGGAACTCCTCTAGTTATCACAGAAAAAGTACATTCATAAAGTTCTTGAGCAATTCTATATGCAAGATGGTAAATTGCTATTGGCCACACTCACTACCTTCAAATTGGCCTTGTGACTTAATGCATTTACTATTTTTTGTGGAGCCCTCCAAGTCTAACTCTGCAAAATGAAGTCAAGCCATTTGGCTTGTTTGGCAGAGAACTTGAGCTGGGACTAGAAGTATTTGAGTGATATGTTATCTATGAACACAAATGTGTGTTTGTCTTGTACATAGTACTTCCATTTTCTAAGGTAGTGAATTACTGCTAGCATTTCCTTCTCATATGTGCTCCATCTAGTTTTTGTATTTGTGAACTTCTTGCTTTCATAAACTATGGGGTGCCCATCTTGCATCAACACTCCCCAAATGCTATAATCTGATGCATCTATGGAGATTTCAAAGGGTTTGGTAAATTTTGACACTTTGAGTATGGGTCTAACTCATACAATCTTTCATTAGCACTCAAAAGTGGCTTGTTGCTCACTTCCCATGTGAAACTTCCATCTCCTTTGGTTAGATGGGATGGTAGAGTGTTTACCATGATGTAATCCTTAACGAATCTTCTACAAAACACTGTGAACCCTAGGAATCTCTGAACTTCTCTAATGGTGTTTAGCACTAGCCAATTCTTCACTGTAGCTACTTTCTTGGAGTCTACTTTGATGCCTTCCTTGCCTATGGTGAACACTAGGAATTCTAACTCCTTCAGTGCAAACTCATATTTTTTGAGTTTGGCATACAATTTGTGTTGTCTCAGCTTCTCAAATACTAATCTTAAGTATTGCTCGTGTTCATCTAAGGTTTTGCTATACATTAGGAGATCATCTATGTAGATAATGATAAATGCATCTATCTCTAGCTAAAATACTCCATTCGTTAAACCACAAAAGGTACCCGAATAGTCCAAACCCTAGAATGAGCCACTTGAGACATGGTACCCAATATGGAAGCCTCAAGTGGATTTGGTGGTACCGTGACCTAAGATCTTCTTCAACTATATGGATTTGTACCCTAACCTAAGATCTATGCGGCTAAAAAATATTTGGCTCCATGGAGTCTATCTAATAGGTTTGCAACTAAGGGCACAGTGTACTTTTTCTTGATGGTGATCTTATTAAGAGCCCTATAGTCTACACATAATCGGGCCCCCCATCCTTCTTCTTGACAAACAACACTAGGACACCGAAAGGGGACTTTCCGGGTTGGATGAATCCTTGCTCTTCCAATTCATGTAATTATTTCTTCAGCTCCATGAATTTGGTGTGATTCATGTTGTATGGGGCTCTATAGTTGGTGGGACTAGGATTAGCTCAATATTTTGGTCTACCTCTCTTTTGGGAGTGGGCCTTTGGGTAGTTCTGTTGGCATCACATATGCATATTCTTCAAGTATTGCTTCCACTTCTTTGTTGCTAACTTGTGGTTTGGGCTTCTTGGTGACCTCCTGCTCCATAGGTCGGATCATGCATAAATATACCATGTCTCCCTGCTTCACTAATTTCTCCACTTGTTTGGCATTGCAGGTCATGATGCAAGGCTGAATATTGGTAGCTTGCTGAGGTGTTAATTGGACTAGTGCTCTTGGTTTATTAGCTGCTAACTTTGCAATTTGGCATGAGACTCTAGGCTTGCTCTCCTTCATCTGCACTTTGATTGATGTCCTGCCTGGGAGTTGCATTCTCTCACATGGTACTCTTATGCCTTCTCCTTGCATATCCAATAACATTTCATTAACTTGTTTTCCAAACATCATAATGGCATACTTGTCATTGAATTCCATGCCCAAAATGACTTCGATGTCATCCATGGGTATGACTAGAAAGTTGAGCCTAGCCTTCCATTTACCCGCTTCCACTTGCACTATAAAGACTTTTTTGACCTCTCCTTCCGTGGATGAGCCCTCCAAACGTAGGACCACAACCGATGTAACTCGGCGTGAGTCAAGATCTGCTTGTGGTTAGAGGCCAAAGGGACACCATTACAACGAGTACAACATGTTCCGCACCTTCTCTTCTAGTCATATGCGTTTGACAACGCACACTGAAATCCCTCCAAGGCAAACCACAACAGTCCCTTCCACCCACGTCTTTGGTGCAAGCTTCGCATGCCACCTTTGACGAAGAGTGCCATGAGACTGGCACTCGTCTAGGAGGGGGGTAATGTTAACCCCGACATGAAGAAAGCAAAAGGAAATAAAAAAGACGCAGGGCAAAGGCGGAAAAAAGTTGCATATTTCTTGAGAGTGGGTACATAGCGTACCGGGGGAGGGGTGCATGCTGCATGCTCCCGTCATCTGTGAAGAGCATCTTTGCAAGCCAGATGTCCGTGGTCCTCCATGTTTTCCTTTTGGAAGCCTGCAAGATGCAATCCAAGGGTTAGGCCTTGATATGGAATAAGATTGTTCACATAGGATGTGACACCCATTGAGATAGAGAACCTTTTCTAGATCATCACTTTTATATAGTGAGTGCAAGACATGACATTTGGCAGGTTACCATGGAGGGTGTTGGAAGCCTCTAGATAGATGGCCCATGAGGGATGTGAGAACTCATGGTACTTCTAGGTGGAGCAATTGTTGAGTAGATATGACATCAACATGACAAGCCTATGGCTCCTCTCCTCCATAAGCACTTGTGATTGTTACCCTAGCTAGACCCACTTGTTGAGGTTGTATCTTCCATGGGGCATCTAATTTTATAGTGGGGTCTCCCACACTTGAAACATCTAACCCCTATGTTTGAGGCTTGGGGTCTCCGCCATGATGTATTTGATCCTACAAACCCATAAGATGCACTAGGGTTTGGTCTATAGTGGTTGTTTCCTCACCATCCAACTACTCCTCTTCTGTGATGGGATCGAGGTTATTCCTGAGATTTGATCCCAAATCTCTGAGATGGGGCCACTTGGGGGATTGGATCTCGAGGTCCAAGAGTTGGTGGTAAGGTTCGTTGAATCTAGCTTGACTCCCTTGGGCTATCCTCCTCCCTTCTAAGTCAACTAATCTTTCAACCATCCTCATGGCCTTTGCCAAACTAGTTGGTTATTGTCTTTCAATGTCTCTCATGGCCCACTCTTGCATGCCGAATAGAAATCCATGTAACTTTATTTCTATGTCCATTTTGGGCAGTTGTAGTATCAATTGCCTATACTTGCTAATATAGTCCTTCAACTTTCCTTGTGTTTGCTTGGGATTTCTCCACTCATCTCTAACTTTGAATTTTTTCATCTTTGGGATGAAGTAGTCTTTGAGTTCCTCTTGAATTTCTTTCCATGAAAAGATACAGTGTCCTTGCTCTTGTTTCAAAAATAGATACAAGAGCTAGTAGTGTCCTCCTCTAGGTAGATGGCTACCAGTTCTCCCTTCCTATCTTTAGTGATTCTAGCAAACTTCAAATATCTATCTACCTCTGCAATCCATTTCTTGAAAATCAATATGTCTCTCTCTCCCTTCTACTTGTGAGTTGGGGCACCTTGAACTTGACATAGTCATCTTCTAAACTCAGTCTCTTCTTCCTCCTCATATTGAGTTAGTGAAAGAGGCTTTAGAACATGACCAAGAAATGCACGAGATCATAGAAGAAATGAGAGCTGAAAGGACTCCTCATGGCATGTATACCTTGGAGGAGGGAGTTTTGTTTGTAGGCAAGAGATTGTACATTTCCAATAGTGTGGAGTTGAAGAAAGTCATACTACATGAAGTGCATGATGGGAAGTTACAGGGACATAAAAGCCAAAGCAAGATACTTGAGGCTCTCCAAAAACAATTCTTTTGGCCAAACATGAAGGACGAAGTCATAGACTATGACTTGTCCCACTTGCCAACTAGTGAAAGTGCCACACTCCAAGCCAATAGATTTACTTCAACCAATGCCAGTATGTAACCGGTATGGGACATCATTAGCATGGATTTTACTGTGTAATTCCTCGAATCCCATGGCTATACCATCATCTTTGTAGTGGTGGACTATTTTTTCAAACAAGCCCATTGCCAAGCCACCATTGAATGCCAAGGAGGTAGCCCGACTTTTCTTCACTCATGTCTTCAAGTTACATGGGATACCCTTAGCCATTGTATCTAATAGAGACGGCCGCTTCATGAGTGACATGTGGAAGGAACTCTTTAAGACTCTAGAAACACAGTTGAGATTTTCAACATCCTTCCACCCCGAGACAAATGGGCAAACAAAAAGAGTGAACTAAGGCATTGAAGACTATCTTAGAAGCTATGCTAGGGTCGACCAATAAGATTGGGCCTTGTATCTTGATGTACTCAAGTTCCACTACAACAACTCCATTCATTCAACAACAACAAGTTACACACCCTTTGAGTTAGCCATAGGGAAAGAAGTCATCGCACCCTTAGCCTTAGCCTCAGGATGCAGAAGACTTCTTGAAGAAATGCAGAGAAATAAATACAATCACTAACTAGAGTTTGAAAAAGAGCAAAATCACCATGAGCGAACAAGCCAACAAGAAATGCAAGGCAGTCCTCTTCACCAAAGGAGACATGGTTCTGGTTAGCTCCACCAAGCATATGTTCCTTCAAAAAAATATGAGCCCCAAGTTCAACCACCGCTACTAAGGACCCTACCACATCATCTAGGTCATGAATGAGGTCACATACAAGCTCAACCTGCCGGAAAGCATCTATGTCCACAATGCATTCCATGCATGCTTGCTGTGTAGGTTATACCCTGACACCCAATGCTTGGGTGGCACGTTCCATTACTTCATTCCAATAGCCCCTTTGAAGTAAAAGCAATCCTTTGGTACAAAGAATACAAAGGTTACCTTGAGTACCTCACCAAGTTGAAAGGGCACCCTCTCAAAGAAGCCACTTGAATTTTGAAAGTGGAAGCCTGTGAACGTGGCAACGAGGCCTTCGCTACTTGGCTCAAGGAGAATCCCAACAATACTTCCAATGTACCTTGAGTCCCACTTAACTTACCATAGGACTTGCAATGCCTCCACTCCGCAAATGTAATTGAGTCAATGGTAAACTAGCAATGGCAATAAGAATAAAAAACAAACTAAGTCTAGATGGGTAGATACTAGCCAACTTGATAGAAAATGTTGTATTAAGACCTCGCCTATGTGTCCAATAGACACTAACCATCTTATTAGAAGGAGCTCTGTTAAGACCTTGAAATGAGTCAATAAGCACTACCCTTAGATTGTTGAGGACATCAATCCATTATGTGGCAGTGAGTGTAAGGGCTTTGTAGCTAAACCATGGCATTGCTGCTACAAACACCTATATTGGGGGTACCTCTCTCTTGAGGCATGACTCTCCAAGGTGCATCATGACATGGGGTCATAATGCATTACACCTGGGCATGGTTAGGTTGCTCAGGGCATCCAAATGGAATATTAGAGTGGGGATGGTGAGTACATTGAGTGATTAGTGAGGGGGAAGGGCTTCCATTTTGTGGGGCAAGAGATGAGTGGGGTAGAGTGCTACAGTTGAAGGGTTTTGGATCTGCGTGAGCACCAAAAAAGTTATGGTGATGTGGTGAACTCCCTGCATGTCGGGAGGAGGTATCAAGGTGGACTATTGTAACGTGTTGGTGCTATGCCATAACATGATACCATGCCATGTCAACTTCCATGTTGGGTTGATGTGTTGAGGTTTTCCTAGCCCAAAGGGGGAGCCGTGATGTGTTGTGCCATATCAAATTGAGGTGTTGTGTTGAGTTGAAATGCCATGTTGAGATGGTTCGTGGTGCAAGGTGTGAGGTTGGGACCAAGGGGGATCCATAACACTCGATATCTCAGAGCTGGACCCCCATGATGCAGTGGTGATGTCTTGAGGCGAGGGGAGGCTAGAAATGAGTAAAGATGGGAAAAAATAAGAAAGCCTCAAGAAAAATGAATAGTGAACCAAAAGAAAAGGAAAAAGCCCAAAATGATGCTGAAAGACACAGAATTGAAAATTTGTATGCATCAAAAAGAATTTTTTTGGCTAAATGGCATAACTGCGAGGAAGAATGGAGAATGGTATGGGTGACAAAGATACAGTAGGCAATAATTGGCTATAGACCATTAAAAAGGGAAGAGGTTGATGTAGAAAGAAGATTGAATCAAGTGAAAGGCTAGCAAGAAGACCTTAAGACAATTCTTTGCATGATAAATGACAAACTAGGGGATTAGTATGAGAAACATAAGGATGATCCCTGTTATGACATGTTGCTTGTGGAACGGAGATTGAGAATGGAGCTTATTGAAGATTATGGCGAGGTTGTAGCACGAGGGGGCATGCTAGATGAAAAGGAAAAAGTCAAGAAACCTCAAGAATATCAAGCAAAGCCATGTATTGAAATGCAAGAATTTGAAGTTGAAAGTGAAACAAATAGTCAAAGTAGTGAGAGCGAAGTGGATAAAGGTGACAACATCTATAGTACAATGGAAAACCAATTGGCTATGGTTGAAAGGATGATGTCAAGTGGGCAACTGAGTATAGAACAATGCAAAATGCTAGAGCAACCGATGACTACTCTAAGAGCAGGGTTGACAAAGTGCAAAGGCTGATATGAGACAATCGTCAAGCCAACTGAGTATAGAACAATGCAAAATGCTAGAGCAACCGATGACTACTCTAAGAGCAGGGTTGACAAAGTGCAAAGGCTGATATGAGACAATCGTCAAGCCAATAGTCACCAAGGGTGAGTCTAAATATGAGGATTCAAAGACCAAATGAATCAGATGCCATTGTAGATGAGTCCCGATTGGGATGCAGAAAGGCAAATGTGAGAGGAGATGATATGGGATGAGGCAAAGTAGATAGGGGAGGAAATAACCCTAGTACATGAGGATCTGGGCAAATTCGATGATGTAGAGAATTATTTAGAGGGCAATGAGGTGGGACAATGGGTTGAGATAGATAAGTGGGTGGTAGAAGGGCCATACCACAATCATTTTTGTGCACCCAAAGAGGCTCTACACAACTATGTGCCATTAAAAGATCAAAGCGTTGACTATGGAGAATTGAGTTGGAAAGGAGGAGATGAGGATTGGTTCCAAGACAACTATGCACAATCTTTTGAACCTAGATATGAAGTAGATGATGGTGAGTGGCATCAAGGAGAAAACATAGAGGCCTACAGGCCATATTATGATGATGATGACCACAAGACATGCCAAGCAGAGTAAGATGGGCCAAACGATGAGGGGTAGTTTGAAGAACTCGTGATGGTGCAAGCAAGTGTAAATGAAACTATGACCATAGAGTCTCTAGAGTTTGTAGAGGTGGCCTATGGGCCGAGTGCCATGTTTGATGGAGTACTTATTGAAGGGTGTGTAGAAATGAAGGTGAATCAATTACCAGACTGAGTGATCCTTGAGGAGTGTATAAAGGGGGACAAGGCTAAAGAAGCTAAGTTCCCAGTAGATGATACTTATGGACACGAAGTCAATAGATTGAATGATGGGTAGATAGAGGATATGTACGGCATCGAGGCTAAATCGAGAGAAGACTCTTGTACTTGGAGGAAGTATAAAGAAATTAGGATAGGTTTAGAGACTCTTGCACCTAGCGGAGGTATAAAGAACCCATGATAGGTTAAACCACCATGTGCTAAAGAGCAGGCGAAGCCCAAATGGTTTGATGAGGTAACAACTTGGTTTGAGGAGAGAAAAGTGTGTGGGCTAGAGACCCTTTTCATGAATGATACAAGTATCAAATTAGATGATGAGGGTTACAAGGTGGTAGAAGAAGAAGACAAGGCAATGGGGCCAACTTTGGAAGAACTTGTGAGCTGAGTCCAAATGAATGGCCAAATATGTTGAGATTTATAGAGAAGAAGACTCCTTGAGGTGGGAAGATAAACTGACGGCCAAGTTTGATGATGAACATGATGAAACTCTTGAAGCCACAAGTATAAATCAATGTGCCCTTTGTATTGAGTGGAATGACGAGACCAGAGGGCCAAGTAGTGTGATGAATGGTGAATCCTCATACAACAAACAAGATGGGGGGTACCAGGGTGCTCCTAGTGTGGACATATAAGTAGCAAATGGATATTTTGGAATTGTACTAAAGTTGCAGAGGTGCAGGTTGGTGACATTTTTCTACTTCGAATGAGGGTGTCTTTTAGAGAGTATTCTTCACCATTGAAGTCTACATATGCTTTCAAACTCATTTCAATCTCATGGCCAAAGGAATGCAACTTGTTAGTTGACATCATTGTGGTTGGTGGGCTTCATAGGGGAAGTGAGCAAGTTATGTAAAGGCTTCACCTTCCATGTGAGAAAAGACAAATGTGACTTGACGAGGAGCCCAACTTAGATGTGGAGGCCAAGTGTGAAGGCTTGGTCTCAACTTGGGCCATAAAGTCTTATTAGTAGTAAGAAGCCATTGTTAACAACCAAATAAATGGACATGGTTGTGAGAGCAAGGCAGTATGTGGCACCCCTACACTTCGGCTTGTATAAGGTGTTTTGGACCCACTTGCAAAATTAGACCATACAGGGTCACTTCGAGGTAGACACATTGAGGGAGATGGCCCTCGTGTTGTAGGCTAGGTAGTTTGATGGTTTCCATCAAACTAGTTTGCTTTGTTCATGGGTGTTCCAACTCAATCCGGCCAAGCAAGGGCTTCTAGTGCAAGTTAGCCTAATATGCAATCTAATAGCAATGGCTTTTGCATTGATTTGTGCATCATCGAGATGAATCCGGCCAGAGATGGCCAACCCCAACACTTCCAGCTAACATATGTAGGGAGGTCTAATCTAGCCAAGTAGGGCTTCTCGTCCCCCCCACCTCTACTGTATGAGGTGGTGCAAAATAGAGAAGGATAATGCATGTAGGGACGATGGACCTCACCAGGAGAGCACATCAACACATGGCTTCGAGAGGAGTCAAGGTGCCCTTTGCAAGTGCATTCCCAAAGATTTGTGCCAAGTAGGGCACTTCAAGTAGAAAACGTAGGTCCAGAGATGGCACGATGAAGTGGGATCATGTTTGTCGTACCAGGTGAAAGGACAATTCTGCTAAGACAGCTCATGAGCCAACACTATATGTTAGCATGGGCACATTCTCATGTGGCGAAGGCAACTCCATGCGGCTTGTAAATAAACCTTGAGAACATAACTAAGTAGGGGCATTAGTATAGTTATAATCACTTTTTTTAATCTACTTATGAATATTGGGTCTATTCATGTACAAATCATAGTAACTCCATGATTCGAAGTGAGCTTCAAGTTTTTTGTAGGGGGAGTGGGTATATTGGGGGTACATCTCTCTCTCTCTCTCGAGGCTTGGCTCTCCAGGGTGCATCACAACATGGGTTCGTAGTGCTTTATGCATGGGCATGGTTAGGTGGCTCAAGGCCTCCATACTACACAACATTAGAGTGGGGATGGTGAGTGCACTGAGTGACTAGTGAGGGGGAAGGGCTTCCATTTTGTGGGGCGAGAGGTGAGTGGGGCAGAGTGATATGGTGAAGGGTTCGACAGTGCATGAGCACCAAAAAAGTTACGATGACATGGTGAACTCCTTACTTGTTGGGGGGAGGTGTCAAGGTGGATCGTTATGCCACATTGGTGCTATGCTGTGACCTAATACCATGCCATGTCAGCCTCCATGCTAGGTTGGCATGTTGATGTTGGTTTCTAGCTCGAAGGGGGAGCCGTGACGTGTTGTGCCATGTTGAGTTGAGGTGCCGTGTCGAATTGGGATGCCATGTTGAGATGGTTTGAGGCATGAGGTGTGAGACTGGGACCGAGGGGGATCCATAACAATACTATAGGGAGTAGTAGTGACTTTGAGCGCCCTGCTTGGTTTCCACTCTACATGTGATTCCCTATACCCAATGTTGAACCCTCACATGTGTGGTGTCACGAGAGTGCAGTCCTAGGATATGCCTATGTCGTACCGTTTCTTTCATCGAATAATACAAGAGTATACCTTGCTCTCACATATCGTGTTACCTTTTTGTGCTATGTCGAGTAAATGATTGAGTGTAGGTGCATTACCCCCCTCCCCCCCGAGGTTAAATTGGTGTTTGACCAATAGTTTGTTGTGATCTCATCTTCTACACTTGTGTACCCAAACTTTTCATGGATTGCTATTCTTGTCGGGAAGTGGGGGGGGGGGGGGGGGGGGGAGGAATGGTAACTCCTGCATCCCCCTACTATCATCCCCTTAAAACCCTCAAAAGGGGGTGCTAATGCAATGATAATGGGTTTTAGTCCCTCCAACCCATCTCATTGGTCAAGTTTCAATAGTCTCATAACATTTTTTGGGGCTCCTTTCATACTCTCTCCCCAAGCATGACCACTCCATTATTGGGGAGAGGCTATCCTTTCACATATACCCTTGTTACGGATGGTAACCTTGGGGGCGACACGACACTTAGCACCCTAGACACTCACAAGAGAACGAGGTGTGCTTAAATGACACAATTGTAACTCAATGGTATCGGATAGAGTGAACTTACCAAATTCTTCGTGGGACACCGCTCTCACAAAATGTTGGAGTCCTGTGCACGATCATACAGACAGTCGGGAGTGTGAGTCTTTGGAACTAGTAATTGGAAACATTAAGAATTGCAATAGTAATGATAATCGGTCATCCCCCTCTCTCATTATCATCGTTGTCTTCTGCTGCACAATGCTGCCACCCACAGTGCTCCTGGCCGACCCCCACGACAAGTTCCACTTCTTGTGGTAATGTGCAGCCATGGCCGTGGAAAATGGCAGGAGACTGGAAGTCGCTGAGAGCGAGGAGGAGGAAGAGGGCTTCTCTCCTTTGTGAAGCTGCTGCCTCTCCGTACGACATTCTGGGGGTCCCCCGAACTGCCTCCGAGAAGGAAATCAAGCAGGCTTACAGAAAATTGGCATTGAAATACCATCCTGATGTCAGTAAAGCGGTTAGCGATCTCTCTTTTGAACCTCATTTGCATTTGGGTGAGCCTCTGTGATCATCTTCACGATCATTGAGGAATCCTGTCGTCTCATCATGGATTAGCCAGCATTCTACTGTTTGTTTTGGATAAGACTCTGTCATCATCTTCACAGTCACTGAGGAATCCTGTCATCTCAGTATGGAGTAGCCGGTGTTCTACTATTTGTTTTCTTTCTACGGCTTTCAAGTTTGAAAAATCTTCATGTGGTTGGACTTTGTCCAGTCTCATTAACAAACACGTGGTGGAGCTTTCGTTCTAAACTTGTTTGGCTTATTCAATTCCTGCATTAGCGGATACCACACTGACTTAGTTTTTACATCGGCTATTCTACAACAAGTTCTGTTGTTTCACCTTGTTTGTTTCTGACGTACTATGTTTGGTGAGAGGAGTCCATTGCTAAGCGATCCGAGTCTCTCGTTAGTAAGACATATGGTGGACCTTCTTTTCTGATCAGAATCGTATTCTAGGTCATATTCTTCTGCATTAACAGACTGACACAATGGTGATAATCTTGCATGGGTATTTGAGACTTCTTTCACAGGACTTATCTCCAACTCTTTGTGTTTGGAAAGGAGTTGATGTATTGTGTCGGAGAAGTGCAGGCTTCTATATTGATAAACTTACTAGTAGCACTGCTTAGTTGGTCATTCCTACATTTGAACCGGAGACATATCCAGTCACTTGTGTTGGGACATCTAAATTTCTTGCTGAAACTGATGCTACCACCTCATCATCTTGTTTGGGGTGTGGATATATTTGGGCTGATGCCAACCCCACACAGTTTTGTGCTTCTAATTGGGACAATATGGTAGGTAGATACCCAAGAATTAACATGTCTTTGAAAGTACAACTGACGATGCAATGTTCTGGATCATTGTTTGTGTGTGACTGAAGACAGCTTTATAGTCATACGTTGCTGTTTAAAATGTGACCTACTTTTGCCAACACAGTTTTGTGCTTCTAGTTGGTACAATATGGTAGGTAGATTCCAGATATAACATCTCTTTGTAAGTACTACTGCTGATGTGATGTTCTTGATCATTGTTTGTGTGTGATTGAAGACAGCTTTTTAGTCATGTGATGCTGTTTATAATGTGACTTACTTTTGCCAACTATTTTTCTTGTGATGCATCTTACATTGCTTTAACATGCATTTTTGCATCAAAGTTTGCAACTTAGGGATCTCTTCCAAAAGTTTACAACCACTCTCTTTGCAGCCAGATGCAGAGCAACAATTCATGGCTATAAAAAATGCATATCAAACTCTTGTTGACACGAAATCTCGTGCCAAATATGATCGCTCTAGTGGAAGTGCAGATGAGTTCAACTGGGGCTTTCCAAAGTCCAAAAACGAAGAGGAGGATTTTTATGGAATAGGTAACTTGTTTCATCTTTAACCTTTCAGACTGGGTACTTCTTTTGAGGTACTCCCTCACTGCTTTCTCTCAAAGAGCTGATATTGACCTCTTAAAAAGCTTCAGTTTTATGAGTTCATTGTTCAAACGCTCTGTTTTACCACTCTCAGGGGACTTTTTTCGAGATTTACAAGCCGATTTTGAGAAGGCAGCAGCTTCAGGCAAGCCAAAGAGCCTCTGGGAAGAATTAGCTGTAAGATGTCATACTTGTGTCACTTTGTTATGCATGCTGTCATATACCACTGCTCAACTTGGCATGTGTTTCTGTGCTCTTTCATGTTGTGCCACAAGTTTGTAAATCTGGTTTGCTTGACATAAGCTGTTATGTTTGTTAAAAGTGGTAAGATTTTTCTCTAAGAAGAGATTTTCCAATAATTTAAATAAGCAATTCAATGAGGTTTTCACAGATTGTTAGTTCTTTGAGAGGGTAGGGAAGTCTGTGAGGAGTTCACAGTTCTATAAACCACAAGCACATTCCATTGACTCTCCTTGGCCGCAACATTATGGTGCACAACAATTTTTCATGATTAAGTATGATACTTGTAATTTCAGCTCCTGACACTAGGCACACCCAAAGTGGACTGTAATCTTGATGATGGATTCCAAATATCCCTGCAAGACATCTGAGGATGTTAATAAACTTTCTTTCATCTTCCTCTCTCACTACTTTCTTTTATTTTCTAATGTCTTACAACTGTATCTGCCATGTCATTACTTCTGATCCTTAAATGTAAGACTTTGCAGCAAATCAAGTCTCCCCAGGGAACATCAATCCAGCAACCTCCTGAGATCTTCTCTAAAATCTTACAGGAGAGTGGACCATGGCTGATTGTATGAAGATATGCAAGACATGCTGAGGATCTGAGAGGGGGGTGTTAGTCTGTCACTTTTAGTGTTGTCTATCTGTCATCTCCCAGTTGTGTGCTCTTGTTAGAGTCTGATGGAGACATGGGAGCTCTGGCATTTTAGTGTGCATTTCCTGAGTTCTGTGAGCATTTTCAACATTCCCCAGCCTGGGTCACTTTGTCTGTCCTGTGCCCTTGATTTTATTGCCATGTCAGGTGTATTTTTTCTGCATTTTTAATGCGGACAACTGCATTAAATGCAGTTGGCAGTCGGCAAGCTGGCAGCTGGTCGGCCAGCATCAGGTTGGCCAGATTTGGCCCATTTTTTGCTATATATAGCAAGTAGGCTAGCTGGGGCAGATCATCTTCTGCAAGCTGCTCCTCCGACTGTGGGCACACTCCTCCGTCTCTGGTGCTGCTGCTGCCATTGTCATTTCAGGCCAGATTTGGTGCCCTCACTGATGCCTTCGGCTGCGTACAGGGACTGATCAGTCCATCTCTTTGTATTAAGCATTTACTTCAGCCAGTGCAAATTTCTTTCTTCATCTTCCTGTTGTCTTCTTTCTTTGTGTTTGAGTCCCTTCTTCTGTTGCGCACTCTCATAGTAATAACCTGTCTTGATAAAATTCAGAAAAAAAATAGTAGCATACCTTATTGTAAATGGAGTTACAAAGCTACCCAATGGACTCCCTATGAAAAAGCTGCTAGGGTTTGCATTAAGGAAATAGAGTATATGACCATGATAGAAACACAAAGACATAGAGAGTGATGTACAAAACTCAAAACGCAAAAACACAAACACGAATAGAGAGAGAAGGAGAACTCTAAAGTGAATGAATCAATGCAATAAATGAATGTATGAGTGTACTGAATGCTCAAGGACAGAGCAATAGAGTGTTAGAGTGTGACGTCCAATGGAGATGGATTTGGAGTGCTGTAACCACTAGACGAAGGTAAGAGAGTGCTGAATAATGAAGGGTAGTGTTGGAAGACTAGAGTGAGAGTATAAAGCTGTGTGCACAAGAGGGAGAGAGAGCTCAAGTACAAGAAAGAAATCTTGCTTAGTAAGTTGCTTAAGGTACAATTGGTACACTCTCTCTACACTTGAGAGTGACCTCCGGGCTGTTTATATAGCCTCAATGTGGGCTAGGGTTAGGGTTTCCCTTGCCCTTAAGTTCATTCACACCTTATCTTTCCTCATGTACCCCTTCTTACTTAGGTTTCCCATGCTATACTTCTACTATCCCCCCACAACTCCCCCACCCCCAATGCCATTGGATTATATAGCATGTAAATAGTTCGCCCCCAAAATGAATTAGTGGGATGTCTTTATAAAATAGGCTACAAGGATGTTTATGGAAAGACGATGATACAAAAGTCGGTCATTAGGTGCTTTGGAGATATAGTTGGCTTCCAATTCTTTGGGTACTTTAGGAGAATTTGGACATTTACTAGTGATATGTCCTGTTTGTCTACATTTGTTGCACTTCATCTTGTTGGGATATTTTTTCCAATAGTTGCTTACAATATGTTCTTTTTAATTGTAAAAATAACATTTAGTAGTCACAATATGGATTAAGAATTGGTTTGTTGAGGTAGATGTTGAGCTAGTGCTGCCTTTCTTTTGGTTTCTTTTCTTCTCATCCAAACAAAACTGAATGATACCTTCAAGTGTAGGATTTGGTACTTTTATTAGGTTAGTGATAAGAGTGAAAAACACTTTTCTTACGGCCTTTAAGAGTATTGCAATGGCATCTTTTTCAACAATTGGAGCTTGAACTGAAGCTAATTGAGCCATCAGACCCTTCATGTGGGAAATGAACTTTCCTAGGTCTCCTTGCTTGTATAATTGTATTTCAAGCTAAAGAACTCTATTTTGAGGAAGATTTTGGAATTCTTTCCTCTTGCACCATACAGTTTCTCGAGCTTATCCCACTTCTCCTTTGCAATTGCAAGCTGGTCAATATGGTGAATTAAGGATTCATCCAGGTGCAACATTATTATGGCTTGGGCTCTTTCATCATCTTCAACATCCATAGGGTTGGATGGATCAATGGCTTTGGTCCCTTTGATGAAGGGCACCATCATTTTATATTTTACTAACACTTGCCATGGGTGGAAGTCTCTCTCATCAAACTTGCAGATTTGAGGCTTTACATCAACATAAGCCATGATAGGAAGGTCTTATCAATTGCACAAGGCAATGGCAGTGTCTAATCCTTTATAAGGCGGGCAATACAAGCGAAAGCAATTAAAATGATGTTTTAATCCAAGTGAATAGTAGACTGAAAATAATTGATGTGTACTAAGATTAGATGAAGAGAAGGAAATGGTCTATGTGTTTATATCCGACACATAGTCTTACAATGATCAAGAGTGAGATGACGAGAGTTAAGCATTATGCTTAAGATGAAATACCTAATCTCTTGAATATCTTCCATAACTGATTTAAACCAAGATTATGACTGAGAAATGGAGTATTAGTGTTTACAAGCACTCATCTCAAATTTATGCCTCACTTGATATGTGAAATGTTGGTCCTTTGATTGACTTACTGATGTCCATTAAGTGTGTCCAACTTGAAGAGGGAGCTTCAAGGTTTGCAATAAACTCCAAAGAAGATTAACCAGTGATTAGAATCATTGTTAGTGACTTCCAGGGTGATTAAAGTTGGAGTGGGAAAGCTTGAAGCTTTTTGGCTATGCCTGCCAAAGCGAGATCCATAGTTAGGATTTTGCTCTATATGAGCAGTTGAGGAGGAATTTCAAGAAACCTTTTAGGGTTGGATAGCGCACTTGGGGGGCTAACAAAGCCCCATGGTGGCACACATGATTGCGCCCCTTGTAGCTCGCGGCATCTTTGCAAACTCCATGCCGTCGAGAATTGCACCAATTTGGGAGAAATGGCAATGCTGAGCTCCTGCATGCCCAATGTTAGCCCTTGTTGTGCCACCTTGTTGCGCCCTAAGGTGGAGAGAAAGCTCCTAGAAGAAACTTGATGGAGATATTGGCTCCTTTCCTCTCCCCAGGTCCTCCACTGACTGGTGGTCAAAGTTGGCTATGGTGGAGAAGAAGGTAAAGTGAGAATAATGAGGTCTTCTTGTGCACTTAGGTTAGGATGGAGTTAGGGAAAGTGTGGTTGATCAGAGATGGCTCTGATACTATGTTGGAAGATCAGAGTGAGAGCGTAAAGCTATGTGCACAAGAGGGAGAGATCAGTCAAGTACAAGAAGAAAAAATCTTGCTTAGTAAGTTGCTCAAGGTACAACTGGTAGACTCTTTTCACTTGAGAGTGACCTCTAGGTTATTATATAGATTCAGTGTGGGCTAGGGTTAGGGTTTCCCTTGCCCTTCAGTTCATTCACACCTTAGCTTCCCTCATGCATCCTTGCTTACTTAAGGTTCCCATGCTATATTTCTAATAGGTAGTAGGCTGGTCGCCAAAACACAGTAGTTGGAGAGTGAAATTTGGTGAATGCAGCAATGTTTCACCATAGAAACCTGAAAACTAATCACCCGAGGTAGAGAAGTATCAAGCGACAATAGGAGAGGTGTTTGCTAATGTAGCTGGCTTGTTGGACAATAAAAACGTAGGTACTGCAGCAATCACTTGGTGGGAGAGATGGCAATAACTTGTTGCTTGGCACTAGATGTTGAAAACATAGGCTGATGAGGTGCTATGATGATGCAGTAGATGGAGACCTTCCAACAACAAGGCGACGGCTAGAAACAGGCACCTAGGATGGTGATGGATTGTAGTCGATGATGGTTGGACAATGGGTGGTAGGTGGTTGATGGTTGAAATCTGTACGGTAGAGTGAGAAACTTGCTCAAAAGAACGAGATTGAATGGTGGGCATCTTGTCTATTATAGATGTGGATACCCTTCCAAATTAGGGTTTACATAGAAACTCTCTCGAACTACACCTTGTTTTGGGATTTTCATTAATTAAGCATGCTTTGGGACTATGTAAGAGGCTAATTAGCATGTTCAAGTCCCCCTCTCAGGCTCAAAATGTTGGGTGTAAAGTCCCTTCCTCTTTGTGTAAAGTCGTATGGGTGTGAACACACCCTTATTTGTACCCTAACATATAAATACATTCTTTTTTCTTTGTGTACCATCACAATTTAGTACACTCATCTTTGCGTTCACTCTCTCTTACTCTCAACATTGCCACTCCACTTCTGACTCTCACTCCCATTGTGCACTCTTCTTGTCAAACTAGTAAGAGAGCTACGACTAAGATGTGTGCGCTTCCGGAAGTTTGTGCGTGTCTGCTTCAGCTAGTTCTTGTGAAGAAGTGCTAGATCAGACCAACATGAGTGCAGTTGATTGGTCAAGGGCAGGCATCGGGTTAGATGACCGTTTTCCAACCGGTGTGAGGCCAGACAATTGTTTCAGGTAGACAAGTCGTCAGGCGCACGCAGGAACATCGCAGGCAAGTCAACGTAGGCCACTTTTGTTAGTCATATCGGCCAGCAAGTCAATGGATGTGCATGCCACATTCCCAAGATAGTTTGTCATTTAAAAAAAATATCTTTTGCAACCAGGCTCCCTGCTCACTGACAGGGGTTCACGTGCATAGGCACATTTCATAGATTTGTGCCCAAAATTTGGGGCTTTTCAAATTGCATCAAATCACAGTGATATTTGACCTGGAAATTGGAAACATTGTGCACATTGGCTTTGGAAAATTTGGGGCTTTTCATGTATCAGTGAAATTTTGCTCAGCTGAGCTGAATGTACTGACATTGGTGCACATTTGGACTTGAGAAGTTGGGGCTTTTGCAAAATTTTGTGAAATTTTGTTAAATTTTCTTGTTTTATGCTTTTAGGAACACATATCAATGCAATTGGAACAGATTGGTCTTAGTGAAATTTTGGGGCTTTTGCTGAAATTTGTGGATTTTGGCAAAATTGATATGTGAAATGCACTTTGGGGACATTGTGAAGCAATCTTGGAGATGTAAGGAGTGTAATTTGAGTCTTTTATCTCCCACTTGTGAGATTTTGGAGAAATTGCAGAGAATTTTTGGGTATTTTGTGTATCAGAAGTTGATTTGGACACATATGTATGCAATATACATGTTAGGGAGCTCCTCTTGAGTTGATGTATCATTGAATATTCATGGTGCAGCATTCTAAGAGATCATTTGCAGATTTGGGATTGTTGCAGATGTAATTTTGGTGATATTGCTGAAGTGGGAGTCACCTGGTAGTGATGTATGGATGTAATGTATGCTGAAATTTCAGTTATATTACTGAAAGTCATTCTTTCTACTGCTGTACTTGTATTTGAGCGTTGTCAGTAATTTAGTGACACAAAATCTTGCTCTTATTTCTTGGAATTTTGGGCTGAAATTATATGAATATTCAACTTGTTGTTTGTTGTCATAAATTACAGCATTGGTTCTTTGGTGCATTGTTGAGAAATGACCACTAATGCTTCTAGTAGTAGTAACATTAAATCCCTCTTTGAAATCGAGAGGTTTGATGGCAGTGGCTTTGATGTATGGAAGGATAGGATGCAAGGCATTTTGTTTCTCAAAGACTGTGATGATACTCTCTGCCTGCAACTATGGTAGGTGAGGATTGGGATAGACTCAACAAGAAGGCCATTGCATACATTAAAATGGATGTATATGATGATGTACTTATAGACATTAAGCGTCTTGATATAGCTAATGTTGTATGGCAAAAGTTAATGGATACTTATGAAAATACAACTCCAGTAAATCAAGTGCATCTCATGCGCAAGCTTGTCAACATGGAGTTGGATCAATCTAAGCCAGCGTGTGAGCATTTGAGCGCTTCACAGGGATTTTGAGTCAGTTGGTAGAACTTTGGTTTGTAGCCCTTCAATTTATCAAGGCTATTTTCTTGCTGATGACTTTACCTGATAGCTGGGAGGCTTTGGTTGTTTCACTTAGCAACAACATTGCTTTAACCTTTGATGATGTTAAGGGCTCTATTATCAATGAGGAGATCAGAAGAAAGTCTTGTGGAGAAAGCAGTGGTTCAGCCTATTATCTTAGAGGTAGGTCAGAGAAGAGGAGTAATGCAAGAAATAAAGGCAAAAGTAGAAGTAAAAGCAAGGGCAAACAGTAGGATGTTACTTGCAATTATTGTGGGCGTAAAGGGCATAAAAAGCTGGAGTGCCGGTATTACTAGAAAGAGGAAGAAAGAAAGAAACAATAGGAAAAGAAAAAGAAGGATGACAGCTCTACCTCAAAAGAAGTTACAAAGGCAAATGTTGTATCTAGTGTGGTCATTGAAGAGCTCTTTGGCACCGAGAGATACTTGTTGGAGTCTCATGCAATGATATAGACATTATGGCAGCAGTAGGTGATATGCACATCTTCAAAAAGGAGGTAATTTATACCTTACTTTTAGCTCATGATGGGCTGTCCCAATCATGGATAGTGGACAACGGTGCCTCTTTTCATGTTACTCCTTCATTGGAGCCATTTTCTGGATACACTGCAGGTTATCTAGGCAAAGTTTACTTGGGTAACAACTATGCATGTGAAATAGAGGGTGTAGTTCCATTCATTTGGTTCTTGAAACTAGCCAGCAGCTGATTTTACAGGATGTCAGATATGTATTTGGTATAAAGAAAAGTCTACTGTTAGTTGGGCAGCTTGATGCAAGAGGGTATTTTACTACCTTTGGTGGTGGATCTTGGAAGGTTCACAAAGGCTCTATGCTGATTGTTAAAGGTAGCAAAAAGGGGACTTTGTATTATTTGCATTGTAAAGCTTTACCTAGAAAGTTCTTGGCTATGGCTGAAGTTCATTCATAGATGGAACTTTGGCACAAAAGACTTTGCCATATGAGCCAAAAGGGCCTTTAGATTCTCTTCTCTTTAGGAAGATTGATATAAAAGGCTTTGGTCTTAAATTTTGTAATGATTGCATATATAAAAAACATGTGAAGTCTCCTTATTACTTTGGTGTCGTTAAGAAGTTCAATGCTCTTGATTTAGTACACTTTGATGTGTGCACTATGCCTGTTATTTCATATGGGGGTGCACTTTACTTCACTTTATTTCGTGATTTCAGTAGAAAGTCATGGATATATATGTTAAAGAGCAAAAAGGAAGTGTTAGATGCTTTTAAAAGGTTTCATGCTTTTGTTACCACACAAAAAAGGAGTTAAGTTAAAAGCTATAAGAACGGATAATGGGGCTGAGTATGTTTTTAATAAGTTCAAAAAGTTTTGTGAGATGCATGGCATTAAGAGGGAGTTGACATCCCCTTATAATACAGCATCAAATGGTGTGGTTGAAAGATATAATAGAGAATTTGTGAGAGTTAGATGCATGCTGTCCACAACTAATCTCTCGCAGCAGTTCTAGGAAGAGGCTCTTAAAATTACAATTCATGTATGCAATTGCTCTCCAAATCGTATATTGGAAAATAGCATTCTTGAAGAGGTTTGGTTTGGTAAACCTGCTTTATCTGAGCATTTGCATGTCTTTGGTTGTGATGCCTTTGTGCATGTACCTGTAGGTCAAAGGACCAAACTAGACATGAAATCCATCAAGGGCATCTTCATGGGATATGGAGATGAGGGAGAGGCGGGTTATAGAGTTTGGCTTCCACAAGGGAGAAAGTTAGTACGTAGCCGAGACGTAGTATTTAATTAGGCAAAGTTGCTGAAACATGCTACACAAGGTGACCTTGACAAAAAGAAGGTCAAATTTCAGCAGGAACAGCCAACCATTCAGCAGCTGTTAGCCAAAGATTCTGTCCCTTTTGATACTGAAAATGAGCAGCAATCCATTGTGCTACACTAGAAGATAATGGATAGCAAACAGATGCACATAATGAAATAGGCAAGCAAGAAGAACATGTTGAAAACAGGTTACAACAGCACGAAATGCAACCTGATGATGATGTGCTCGTCCTTGAGGATGTAGGCCCATTGCTCGACAATACAGATTAGTGGGTAAGGTCTACATGTGTCGGAAGGTAGCCACAAAGGTTTCAGCCATCTTTGGATTGCATTTTGTTGACTGATGGGGGTGAGTGTCTGAAATTTAGAGAGGCATAGTCATGTGAAAACAAGAGAAAGTGGAAGCATGCCATGCAAGAAGAGATGAAGTTTCTGTATGCAAATAACACTTGGGAGGCTCTACCTTTGCCCAAGGATAGGAAAGCTATCCCTAATAAATGGGTTTACAAAGTGGAATGTATTGATGGAAAACCCAAGTACGAGGCACGGTTGGTTGCTCAGGGCTATACACAGAAGGAAGGTATAGACTTCTAGGAGGTCTTTTCACCAGTGGTGAAGATGACTACGCTTTGTGTTTTGTTTGCTCTCACTGCATCCTTGGATTTAGAGTTGGATTAGATGGATGTGAAGATTGCTTTTGTTCATGGTGACCTGGATGAAGAGCTGTACATGAAATAGCTAGAAGGTCTTGTCATTTTAGGGAAAGAGCATTTGGTTTGTAAGCTGAAATGCAGCTTATATGGGCTGAAACAAGCCCCTAGGCAATGGTACAAAAATTTTGATATCTTCATGCTCAGCCATGGATTTAAACGCAGTCATGTAGATCACTGCTGATACACTAAAAGGACTGATAATCAAAGTCTTATTGTGTTGGTCATATATGTGGATGGCATGCTGATTGCAAGAAAGCATAAGAGTACTTTGAATGCATTTAAAAGGTAACTGAGTTCAACCTTCTCTATGAAAGATTTGGGGGCAACTAAACACATTTTGGGCATGCGTATTAAAAGAGATAGAGAGCAGCACTCGTTTTTCTCATAAGACAAGTACATTAGCAAAGTACTCGACATGTTTAATATGGCTGATGCTAAGCTCCTTGGTGTGCCTTTAGCGCCACATACAAAGCTTAGCAAAGCTGACGCCCAAAGGATGATGCAGCTGCTAGTGCTATGAAGGGTACACCTTATGCAGCAGCTTGTGGATCTTTAATGTATGAGATGGTTGCGACTTGCCTTGACATTGCTCATGTAGTAGGAGTTGTTAGTAGATTTATGTCTAACCTTGGCAAGCCACATTGGGAAGGAGTGAAATGTATTTTTAGATACTTAAAAGGTACACTAGAAAATCTACTAGTGGGTATGTCTTTACTTTGGTTGGTGGTGCTATTTCTTAGTGTTCAAGGTTGCAGAAAATTGTGGCATTGAGTACCATAGAGGTTGAATATATTTCAGCCACAGAAGCTTCTAAGGAAGCTATTTGGCTTGGCCGTATGGTGAAGGATTTTGGCCTTTCTTCATGTACTCCAGTGCTTGGATGTGATAGCCAGTGCGCAATATGTCTGGTCAAGAATGCCATGTTTCATGCATGTACCAAACACATAGATGTTCGGTACCACTTTATTCGACAAGTCTTGGATAATGGTCTCGTCACATTGACTAAGATAAAACCCAAGATAACCCTGCAGATGTTCTCACTAAGAGTCTTGTAAATGCTTAACATGAGTATTGCATTCGATTAGTGGGAGTTGGTTAGCTTAAAGGTACCACTTTGGGCCTTTAAGTGGGAGATTGTTGGGTGTAAAGTCCCTTCGTCTTCATGTAAAGTCATACGAATATCCTTATTTGTACCCTAACATATAAATACATTCTTTATTCTTTATGTACCATCACAATCTGACACACTCATCTTTGCATTTACTCTCTCTCACTCTCAACATTGCTGCTCCACTTCTGACTTGCACTCACATTGCACACTCTTCCCTTCACAAAATAGGGCTAGAAAGGAAGGCCAACCTAGTTTTATTCCAAGGCATCCCATCCCAAAGTAGCCAAGGTAGCGGACAAAGGGTGCACAGTGATTGTTTGGTGGCCTACCACCAAGACTAGAGGCGATGGTTATCCTACCAAGGGAGTCTAAGTAGTCACCCCAAAGAGGACAGGACTTGGGCAAAGGGTCCTGATCGACTGCCCATTGGTCTACCAAGTCCTGTAAAGGTGGATGGAACCACATTAAATCTCTTTATTTTTTGGTGAAAGATGTGATTCGATATGGTTTTTGGGTTGATTAAGTAATTGTGGCCATATGGGAGAATGAAAAGGAATGGCTAGATCCAACACATCTTAAAACAAACAAGCTTACCCAACCACTTAGGGGTGTTGATGATGAGGGAAAAGGTGATGGAGGAGTGGTGGTGTGGTGTAAGTACCGTTAGTGGAGATAGCTCAAGATTTGCTCAGGGGTGCTTTGCACAATGAGATGCATAGTATGCTACATGTTAAGAATGCTCATGCAGTAGGTGCCACTTGGACAGTGTCCCTCCTGGAGAAATTGTTCATTTGCCCAAGTGCCCTTTACAAGTATGATAAAATCATGGAATTCAAAGGAGAAGGTACACCAGGGAAGGGAGACCGATGTGGAAGATAAATGCTGAATCTGTTGGGAATCAAGGGCCATCGTGCCTTTTATATGTGCACGGGTGTGAACACACCCTTAGCACATTTGTACTTTCATATATATCTATCTAAAACCTAAAGAGGTACACACAACAAATTGTACCCAAGAACATTGTGCATCTCTCTCTTTGACTCTGACTCTCTACTCTTGCTCACATTTTGCTCTCTACTTGACAATCTCATCGCTAGACATTCATCGCCATTGCGCATCGCTTACTTCAAACTGGTATCAAAGCACATAGGCTGTGCACACTTCCCTAAGCCAGTGATGGAGCAGGAGGCACGGGTGAGTAGGAGCTACAGATCCCAAATGTGGAACGACAGTTGGTAGGTCGCAGGAGATGTGTTTGAGGTGACTAGGCTCAGGCCACACGCTGCAAGCGACTTGCGACTGGACGAACTAGGACCACGCGACTAGCTAGGTGACACGCAACCTGGTTGAGGCTACCGATGAGACGGCAGCTAACGAGATGGCAGCCAGGCTGACACGGACCGGTGACCAGGATTAGTCACCACGAAAGTGGCACGTGAGGCCAGGCGACGACGGGCAGAGGTCAACGTCCTTTTTTTTGGAAATATCTTTTTTTTCCTTCTTCATCGCTGGTGTTCACATGCAAAGGCACAAAGCCAAAATTTCCCCAAGAAAATTGGGGCTTTTCTTGGATTTGGGGACTTTAATGCAGAAGTGGACAATCTGACTTAGAAATTGTGAAATCAGTGCACAATTGCCCGTGAAATTTTGGGGTTTTTTTCACATTTCGGTGAAATTTGTGCACACCAGACCCGAAAAATTTGGGGATTTGTCCAGATTTGATGCGAGCAAGACACAACAGTGATATTTGTCTCAGAAATTGCAGGAATTTGTGACATTTTGCCTCCGACATTTGGGGCTTTTCATGTACATGCAAGAATTGGGCTGAAATTTACCCAATTTCTCGATATTGATGCACATTGGACCCCGTGCAATTTGGGGCTTTTTCTGTTTGTGCGAAATTTGTGCGCCATTTGGTCATTTCATGCACATGCGGGTTTAATTCTATGCAATTTGGACACCTAGCACTTGAGCAATTTGGGGTTTTGCTGAAATTACTCTAGTTTGGCAAAATTGGCCTATTCTATTCATGTTAGAGACTGTGCAGATGTATGGTTGATGCTTTGAGCACAAAAATTTTGGGACTTTTGACCGCATGTGTCAAATTTTGTGCCCGTGGGTGCATGTACAACAGAAATTGCAGCTAAAATTTGGGACTTCTCATGTAATGTAATGTATTTGTCCTTGGAACAGCTGTAATTAGTTGTGGAGTGCTGTAGCACAAGGTTTAGTGCTTCTGAAAATTTATTTGCAGATCTGAAATTTCTGCTTTTACGTGGTTATTTATTGCTGGTTGGTACTCGTTTGTACCTTGGTCACTTGTGTGATAGTTTGGGCCTGCATTTGCTGAATTTTTTGGTCACATTTGGGCTGAAAATCATGGCTGGCAGCAGTGACAACAGTCATGTCATACACATTAAGAAGTTTGAAGGAGCACATAACTTTGTAGTCTGGCAAAAACTGTGCTATATTATCTTGCTGGTTGGTACTTGTTTGTACCTTGGTCACTTGTGTGACAGTTTGGGCCTGCATTTGCTGAATTTTTTGGTCACATTTGGGCTGAAAATCATGGCTGGCAACAGTGACAACAGTCATGTCATGCACATTAAGAAGCTTGAAGGAGCACATAACTTTGCAGTCTGGCAAAAACAATGCTATAATATCTTGTTGCAGAAGAAGTAAGCAAGGCCGATTAAGACCAAAGGGGCAAAGCCCGCAGATATGGAACGGGAAGACTAGGATGAGTTAAATGAGCTTGCACGCTCAACCATCAAGCTATCGATTTCTGATGCCTTGCTGTTTAACACTGAAGGTTTGGATTCGGCCTATGCTATTTGGATTCGACTGGAAGAAGTGTATGCCCAGAAGAGTGCCGCAAGCAAAGTTTACTGGCTGGAAAAGCTTATGGATTTACATATGAAAGAGTGTACAGCAATGTCTACTCACTTGAGTGAGTTTAACTCCATTTTTAGCTAGTTGGTTGCCTTGAAGTTCATGATTGATGAATAATTTAAGGCTATGTTCTTGCTTTGCACTTTGCTAGAGAGTTGGGATACAGTTAGGACTGCTATGAGCAATTCTAATGCGATACTTTTGTATGATGATGTAGAGAATGCTCTACTCATGGAAGAAATGAATTGGCAGAACAATGCATCGAGTGCTTTGCATACTAGGGGCAGATCACAACAGAAATGCAAATCTGATAGCAAGGAACGCAATAAATCACGTGGTAAGGATATTGAATGCTATCATTGTGGCAAGAAGGGTCACTTTAAATGTGATTGCTACAAATGGAAGAAAGAGAAAGAAAAGGGCAAGAAGACAGATGATAGCAAGGAAGAGAAGAAAGAGAGTCAGCCTAAGAAGAGCAATGTCAAAATTGAAGAAGTGAATGTAGTCACTCATGACAGTGACAGTGGGAATGATGTACTCTTTGTCTCTTTACACTTTAGTACACATGCTTTACTTGCAGATACGAATGATGACATGCATACATGGATTCTAGATTCAGGTGCTTCCTTTCACGTCACCCCTCATCGTGAGTGGTTTTCTGATTATAGAGGGGGTCGACATGGTGTTGTCCATCTTAGGGACAACTATGCATGTGACATTGCAGGTATTGACAGTGTGTAGTTGTAGTTTCAGCATGGTTCTGCCTTCACACTTCAGCATGTACGGCATGTACCTCAGCTCAAGAAGAGCTTGATTAGCACAGGGCAGCTAGATGACGATGGATTTCATGCCACCTTTGGTGATGGAAAATAGAAGATCTGTAAGGGATCTAGGGTTATTGCCAGAGGTTGCAAGAGTGATACCTTGTATCCACTTCATGTATCTAGTGTGTGTGACCATGTTGTTGCCGTGACCGAGCAACCAAGCGTTTCTTTGTAGCATGGCTGGTTGGGACACATGAGTCAAACACGAATGAAAGTGCTTTCTCGTTTGGTTGCCTTGTCTTCATTATGCTGTTTTTGAGCATTGTGATCATTGCGTTTATGATAAACATGCACATGTGTCTTATAAGAAGTCTCTTTCGCTAAAATCTTTTCCTCTAGAGTTAGTACATTCCGATGTATGTCAGATGCCAGGGTTATCTTCAGGGGGGAAGAAATACTTTGTCACCTTTGTCGATGATGCTACACAGAAGGTATGGTTTTACCCTATTCGTAGCAAGGATGAAGTACTTGACAAGTTTCAAAAATTCTTGGCATTGGTTGAGAATGAGACTGATAAGTCTTTGACAATGGTGGGGAATATGTGTCCGAGGCCTTTTAGGCATTTTTGTGGCAGCAAAGGGATAAAGAGGGAGCTCATTGCTTCTCATAATCCGTTCCAAAATGGTGTTGCATAGCGTATGAATCGGACCATTCAAGACAAGGTCCGTACAATGCTGTCACATGTTGCTTTACCTCATGGTTTTTCGGCAGAGGTTGTTATGATAGCCGTACGCTTGATTAATCGGTCACCAAATAGGTCTTTGGGAGGGGGGGGGGGGAGAGTTCCCCAAGAAGCGTGGTCGGGCAAGCCACCTTCGTATGTACACTTGAAAGTGTTTGGCTGCGAAGCATTTGTGCACATACATAAGGAAGAACGCAACAAACTTAAGCCAAAGTCCTGTAAATGTATTTTCCTAGGATATGGTGATGAAGGTGAAATGGGGTATAGATTATGGGATCTCGAGAAAAGAAAAGTAGTATGCAGCAATGATGTTATCTTTTGGGAAGATCGCATGCACAAACAGCCCGAAAGAACAAAGGAAGTCCGTAGGGTTGTATTCTGGGAAGAAATACCTTTTGGACAGAAAAATGTGCCCGCTGTATAGCAACAAATACCTACTGTAAATGAACTTGCAAATGCAGAAAATAATGTTGGAAATGATCAGCCAGCCATTGCCCATAATGATGAGCCACTGGATGTGTAGGAACAGCTAGGACAATAAGCTATTAATGCTGATTTGCAGGCTGAAATGCCAGGACAGCAAGCTGAAAATGGAAATTTGCAGGCTCAACAGCCAGTAAACAATGATCATTGGGTTAGGAGATCGTCTAGGGATACTAGACAACTTGATGGATTCGTTCTTGGTGCAAACAATGTGGCTGATTATGTCATATTGACAGATTGTAGTGAACTGTCTTGCTTCAAGGAAGCAATGGATAGACATGACAGCAAGAAATTGTATAAAGCCATGTTGTCAGAGATGGAATCTCTTGAGAAAAATGGCACTTGGGATTTGGTGCAGTTGCCTAAAGGGTAGAAAACCCTTCCATGCAAATGGGTTTACAAGATGAAGGTTACTTCTGGTTCCTCGCTAAAGTACAAAGTAAGATTGGTTGCGAAGGGGTACAAGCAGAAGCATGGAGTTGACTTTGATGAGATCTTCTCTCCTGTAGTCAAGATGACTACATTGAGAACCATTTTGGGCTTGGTTGCAGTTGAAGATATGAAGCTCATACAGATGGATGTAAAGATTGCATTTTTACATAGTGATTTGCATGAAGACATATATATGTAGCAACCTGAAGGGTTTGTGGCAAAAGGGAAAGAGAAGATGGTATGTAAACTCAAAAGGAGTTTGTATGGGCTGAAACAAGCACCAAGAGAATGGTATCATAAGTTTGATACATTTATGCAGTCTCAAGGTTTTCATAGAAGTTAACTGGATCATTGCTCGTACACCAAGAAGACAACAGATGGCACCCTGATTATCTTGGTTCTGTATGTTGATGACGTGTTGATTGCTGGCAAGGATACTCATGCCTTGGACTCACTGAAGCAAAGTCTTCATGGAAACTTTGACATGAAGGATCTTAGTGATGCAAATCACATTCTTGGCATGCGAATACTCAGAGATAGGTCAAAAGGATTACTCTATCGATCTCAGCAGGAGTATATCTCCAAGGTTTTGCAGCGTTTCATTATGGAGAGGGAGAAAACAATTGGGGTTTTATTGCCTCCATATGTGAAACTCAGTGCAGAGAACAACTCTACATTTGATGATGAGAAGGCTGAAATGGCCAAGATACCATATGCTTCAGTTGTTGGCAGTTTGATTTATGCTATGGTTGCTACACGTCCTGATATTGCCTTTGTAGGGGGAGTGGTTAGCAGATACATGGCAAACCCTGGTAAAAAGCATTGGGAAGCAATGAAAGGTATTATGAGATATCTCAAAAGCACAAAGGATTTGTGCATCTGCTTTGAAAAGCAGAAGGCATCTGTCGTTGGCTTTACGGGTGTAGACTACGCTGGTCATGCGGATTGCAAAAAGTCCACTTCTGGGTATATATTTATCTTCACACGAGGATTAGTCTCCTGGATCTCCAGGCTACAAAAGTGTGTTGCATTGTCTACTATAGAGGCAGAGTATGTGGTTGCCACTAAGGCATGCAAGGAGGCTTTATGGCTTTCACGTCTGGTGGGGGAGGTTGGCATTACAGAGTTACTTGTTCTTCATTGTGATAGTCAGAGTGCTATCATGCTAGCACAGAATCCTGTCTTTCATGCAAAGACGAAGCACATAGAGGTGAAGTATCACTTCATTAGAGATGTACTTGACAGCAAGAGCATTGAGCTTGTTAAAGCGTATACATATGATAATCCTGCAGATCTTCTCACGAAGGGTCTTTTAGTAGAGCGGTTTGCTCATTGCCGACAGATGATGGGAGTTGGATAGGTATATGTATTTCAGCTTTGTACATACCTAGACTTAGTTGATTCTTTTCTCCTCTTAAGGCACATTGCCTCTAGATGGGAGGTTGTTGGGAATAAAGGGGGCCATCGTGCCTTTTATATGTACATGGGTGTGAACACACCCTTAGCACATTTGTACTTTCGTATATATATCTATCTAAAACCTAAAGAGGTACACACAACAAATTGTACCCAAGAACATCGTACATCTCTCTCTCTGACTTTGACTCTCTACTCTTGCTCACATTTTGCTCTCTATGTGACAATCTCATCGCCAGATATTGCATCGCCATTGCGCATTGCTCACTTTAGAATTTTGTAGTGTATGATGGAAGGATAGGAATCCTCTCTCAACCTTGAATATCAAGGCCGAAGGAGAAAGAGGAGCTTGATATCAGTCTTTGTATGGTGTTGAGAATCATGATGAAGATGAGGATGAAGTACCCTGATTGGAAGAGCAAAGTAGAAGTCATTGCCATGATAACATCAAGAGAGATGCTACATGATTTTGCCTTCGGAGGGTTAGCCTCCATGCTGGTAGAAGAGCAAATCTCCTAGGAAGATGAAACCATGAAAGAAAGTTGGAATGGTGTGCATTTGCTGGTTGTTCCTTGTGAAGAAGAGGTAACTAGACTCCTCTTTGAATAAGAGTATGTGGAGGATTTCTTGTGGACTTGATCATGTAATCTTGTGTAATGCAAGAACTGACACTCGAACTCATAGAAGGCTTGCAGTCGAGGCGATGAGATAATATACTGAATGAAATGAAAGTATTTTTCAGGCAGCTTATTCAAAAAGGACGTAACTTGATTGTCATCTGACTTCACGGAGCCATTAGTGGAAAGCTCAGCGAGTAACCACCAACGTTTCGTAAACTTGACTTTCGGATCATTCCCTTAATGGAAAGCTCCTGAAGCTCAAAGTCAAGATTGATATGTCGAGTGCGATCTCGCACCACATAGCAGTCAACGTTGGCTGTGGCATTGCGGGTTTTCCATTGATGGGTGTGATAGGGTGAGCTAATTGAGGGTTTGACATCAAGTCCCTGAGATCCAAGCACTCGTTGCATGGAGTTCGACCAAGTGGTGAAATTTGACCTGTTAAAATGAGTTTCATCCATGAAGGCATTCTTGGCCCTTGCAACAAGAGTTGTAGTGCTAGGAGATGGATAACGTGTGTAATGAGGGTAGGGTGAATAGGGTAGGGGAGTGGAGTACACTTGGGAATGAACCCTAGTGTCCCTACCATGCATGCAAGAAGTGTGCATAGTGGATCCAAATGTGGGCATGGACTGATTGGGTATGGACATGGTTACCGCACAAGGAAAATCTATGAAGAAGGGATAGAGACACGTGGGACAGAGGATGGAAATCCTTGCGTGGGAGTGACCCAAGGAGTGTGGGATGGCGCACCATAAGCAAAGGATGGAAATCCTTGCGTTTGAGAGGCCGATAGATGATGAGGTAAGTGTCTGGGGGAAGTGAGGGGGAGACCCATCATTGCCGTTTAGGGTGAAAAGAAGTGCTCAATGGTGGATATGTGAAAGGAACAATGTCAAAGGATGGCATTTCCCCTAATAAGGTACCAAGGTGAAAAGTGGTAGTGAAGTGAGGGTAGATGGAATATGATGTGGAGAAAGAGAAAAAGCCTCCTCTATTGAGGTTTACATATTGCAAAGCATTCGGATCCTGCACACCAAAAGGAGAAATAGGAGAGGGTTTTGATTCAAAGGACTCAAAGGGGTTATATGAACCTAACACTGGGCCTAGCTATGATGGAGAAGATGGGTCGCTAGTCATCCCAAATGTCGTGTGTCCTCCATGATTGGAGAGGTGGCTAGCCTTACCAACTGGTCTGGATGGTGTAGCAAAGCTGGTAGGAAGAGTGTAAGCTCGACTATACATGATGTGCAAGTACTCTTCAAACTCCTCTATCAGGAGACGAAAATCTGAAATAGGAGAAAACAAAGAAGGGGAAGGTGATGGTAGCATGTTGTATTCCTCACCAAGTCCATAATACCTCCTCAGGGCCTCCAATGATGGAGAAGTGTGATAGGACATGGGGCCCCAAGAAGAAGGTGTTCGAGACATTCTAATTTGGTTACGAGTCATTCGTGTGCATCACCCAAAACCAAGCCTCCACAATATCCATAGGATACTCTTTTCAAGAGCACCGACTCTAATACCATGTGAGGAAACTACTAGGGTTTTCATTGAGGAAACACAAAGTGCATGACCATGACAGAAACACAAAGACACAGATAGTGATGTGTAAAACTCAAATCTTGAATCCAAAGCAAAACCCAAAAACACAAATACAAACAAAGAGAGAAGGAGAACTCTGAAGTGAATGAATCAATGTAGTAAATTATGTAAAGAAATACTCTGACACAGAAACACAAATAACAATCGTACGACAAAGCACAGACTGATAAAAGAACACAGTTAGGGTTAGGGTAACTCAGAGACAATGAACATAGAAAATAATTGAAGTGATATAACTGTAGATGCATGCTTACATGAATAGAATGCCAATGCATAGGGTAATGCAAAGGGTGATGCAAGATGTCATGCTCACGCAAGTGCAATGCAACGGTGCCTCTTGAACAGTGCCCTCGCAGGGGAATTGTTCACTTGCCCAAGCACCCTTTTACAAGCATATCATCTTGATAGTGCAGATGAAGTTACAAATGTCCATAATACAATAAATGAATGAATGTCTAAAAAGTGTAAGTATCATCATTGTCACTATCAAGAGTAGAAGCCGCCCCCTCTCTCAAACTGGAAGGGAAAGTAGGAGGCAAGCACCCTCTTCCCGTCAAGCTGAAGAAGTAGGGGAGGGTGTACGCAAACTGATCCTGGGTAACAGGTACTGAAGAACCAGACGGTTGATTGCTTTGGTCAAAATATCTGCAAAATTGTTGGATGTAGGCACAAACTCTAGGCGGATAGTGCCTAGCTCAACTTGCTTTGTGGAAAAATGAAAGTGGACTCCCATATGCCGCGTTCGTGGTGTAATGATTGGATTATCCGCAAGGGCAATGATACTCTGGTTGTGATCATTCACTATAAAAAAGAAGTACAACACGCCATTCAAGGTGGCAGTGGATGTCGGCCCACAAAAATCAACATGAATCAATCTAAGAGACTCCTCAGCACGATGTGTGGATTGTTGAGGGATGGGGTATAGTGTTGCTTTTTGAGCTGACAAGCTTTACAGACATCATGAGCTAGTTTTAGGTGGGGAAGGCCCTCAACGAGCTGACGATGAGATAACTCATAAAGAGAGTCATAACCAATATGCCCTAAGTGAAAGTGCCAAAGACACTCATTGTTCGTAGGCTCTCGAGATGTGGCTAATGCCTGGAAACTATGGAACATGGAGCCCTCGGTTGTCGACTCGATTAGAAAATGTGTCATGTGGTAAAGGCCATTAGGTTGTCTCTCACCGGGAGCAATCACTAAACTAGTATGAGAGTCAAGGATCTCGACTGTGGTCGTTGTAAAGAAAATTGCTCGCCTCGAACAGATAACAAGTTCACCCCAAACTGAGGAACATGGTATACATTGTCCAGTGAAGCCAGATCCGGACTCTGTCAGTGGCAAAAGTGACGCTACCTTGAGCTTGAATCTCGACCGAGGAGTTTTCTACGCAAACTTGCCCGGCTGCAGGGGCTCGAGAACGGAAAATGTCTTCTATAGGAGTCATATGATGTGTAGCTCCACTATCCACAATCCAAACAGGAGCTAAAGTGCTAAGCTGTGACAAGTGGGCCTTTGCGGTAACCTCGTCAGAACGCAACTCATAGATGTGGATGAGACTCGCATCTGATGTCTCTATGGAGATATTGTGGGCCTTTGTAGACCAGTCAGACAAGCCCTTTGGAGTTGAGAACATTGTCGACTGGGATGATTGAGCGGTGGCGATATGAGTCTGACCTTTAAACTGCCCCTTACCATCGCGCTACCTCCCCTGTTGGGGATTGCCCAATTAAGGGGCAGGGGTTTGAGACTTAGATTTGGGTGCTGTGCCTCTTGCCTTTGATTGACACTCGTTGTCAAAATGACTAATCTCTTGACAACGTTGACAATACCTATTCTTTTTAGGTACATTCTGCCACTCTTGTTTGAGTTATGATTGGGAGTTTCCTTATGATTCCCTGGATTGATTTTGTTTTGGATTTTGAGTGGAGGTTTGATTTTGTCTGCCCTTTTCTTGTTGCCCCTTCTGAGAATGAGCAACAAGAGCCCCCTTTGAGGAAGAATTCATATGAAATTGATTGAACAACCGTGCGTAACGCAACAACTGACACTCAAATTCATAGAAAGTAGGCATGGTAGGCTTTGAAACTATACCTTCCACAAAATTGAAGTATTTTCTGCGGAGTTTGTTCAGAAACAATGTGACTTGATTGTCAGAGGACTTGGGAGTCCCCATAGTGGAGAATTTCGGCAAGAAGTCACCGATACTCAGCCAACTTGACTTTCAAGTCATCCCGATCAGTGATTTTAAAGAGTTTGGAGCTCATGGTCAAGATTTATACGACGGGTCCTATCGCGAGCCACATAGCAGTCAATCAAGTGTGTCCATCATTCTAATGCCAAGTCAAAATGCTAAAGTTGAGAATGAAACTCAGGCAATAAGCCTTGCATTAGCTCGACAATAGTAGAGGCATTCCTAGTCTTCCATGAGCGGACAACCTCGTATGGAACAAGTGCGGGATCGGTTTGGGGCTCCAAGCCCTGCACAAGATCCCATAGGTTATGGGAGTCAAGGACATGTCTCATCAAGTTCGACCAAATGGTAAAGTTTGACCGGTTAAAACAAGTCTTATCATTGAAAGCATGCTTGGCAAAAGATGAGCTGGAACCATGAGGTGTTGGGAAAGTGGGATAAGATGGTGGTGGTGGATGTGTCTGATAGAAAGAATGAGGGGGAAATGGTGGGTACACAAAAATAGGCTGGGAGTGTCCAATGAGTGCCGATTGATGCCAAGGCATTGGAAAATGAATGTTTCCATAAGGTGCCAATGGAGATGGAGGCATTGGGACACGAAAGCCATGTCCAAAGCTTGATTGGGGCACAACAGAATGACCAGAAGGTCCACTAGGTAATGCTAAAGAGGCAAGTTGTGGTACCAACTGATTCACACTCGGGAGAGACTGGGGGGGATACCTAGGTTGCAATGACCTGAAAGTGTGTGAAAAGTAGGTGGAACACCACCCGATGGAGGAAAAGATGAGGTCCTAAAGGCAGCGCCTATGTTTCCATAACCCCTCGGTGCGGTGCAATGTGCAACATGAGGTGTTTGATAGGGGAATGTAAATGGTGTAAAAAAAAGTGGAGAAGCAGCAGAAGAATATGGTGGGATGGGCGGGGTTTGAATTTGTGGTGTGAAAGGTGCAGATGCATTTTGTTCATTTTTACCATTTAATGATTGAAAATGAAATGATGATGATGATGATGCATCATGCAATGTAGAAATAAGAACACCAAATTCGTTCTGATTTTGAGAAGTAAACTGAAAAGAAGGAAGGGTAGAGGTTCTTGGCTTTTTCTTATAATTTTCACGACGCGTGTTAACATATAAGAATTGGTCCTTAAGAGAACCTTTCCCGTAGTCAACAAATTGTACTCTATTTTTCTCATGATTTCTACCAGTATAATGCAAAATAGAAGAGGTAAAAGATAAAGAAACAAAAGACGAATCTAAAATACCTCGCACCGGAGTGGTCGGAAGAGGATGAAAGAATGGAACATACTCCGAATCTCTTTCTCCAACAAGGGGGCCCATCCTTGAGGGAGGTCTCGACGATCCTGCAATATCATCATATTTATGCGCAACATTTGATGAGAGAGATTCATGCATACCTTCATTGAGTAGCTTCCCCTGAAGGGCAATTCTTCGATTGAGCTCCTCAATCTTCTTTCGTCTAAAGTCCATGATTACATGATATTCTTTAGTGGAAAGCTTGCATAGCCTTTTTTCCATGTTGTCAGAAGTGTCTTTCACCATGTTGGAACTTTGTGAAGCGAGCTGTTCTGCCTATTCTCACTCGGTTCTCGGCATAGGTTGTTCTGGAGATTGAATTGGTGTTGATGTGTTTGAAGTCATTTGAAACTACTGTTGTTCTTGCTTCTTGCGGAGAGCTTTCAGATCAAAGGCCTAGTAGGTTTCTCAGAGAGTATCAGGCTTTGATACCATGTAAAGAAATACTTTGACACAGAAACACAAATAACATTCGTACGATAAAGCACAGACTGATAAAAGAACACAGTTAGGGTTAGGGTAACTCAGAGACAATGAATACAAAAAATAACTAAAGTGATATAACTGTTGAATATACAATGCTCATGCAGCAAACACACTATGCAGTGAATGAATATTGAATCTCGAACTCTTGTATCTCAAGGATCAGGGTAGGGGTAATGAGCTGGAGAGTGTGTCGTACTCTGAACAAATCCCAAATCGCAGCAAGGCAGCCTCCGGATGTCGAACACTAGCAAACACAGCAGTGAGAAGCTGGATCTGATGCAGACGGTAGTGAGGAGAGAATATGCAGTAAACGCAGGCTGATGAGAGAGAAAACAGCCAAACGCAGGTTGCAAAAGCTGGGCGACAGCAAAGGAGAGAGAAAATTTATCAAATGCTGGCTGGACAGCCTGGCGACAGCTAGAGGAGAGAGAAACCCGCCAAACGCAGGCTGCAGATGACGTGGTAGGCAATACGGCAGCAGGTCTGTGCAAGAACAACAGTCTCTGGCTGGGATTAGCTCTAAACTACGTGAAGAGGGCTGGAAATCAGACGCCAATTGATGTAGACAACAATGGACAGCTTTGGCTGAGATGTCATCCGTGAATGGGGTGTGGGCAGCAAGCTGAAACACCTGTAATCTGCAATAACGAGATTGTATACTGAAGGGAAGGCAGCATACATATTTATAGAAAGTTTGGGCCCTCCCAAGTGGGTTTGTGCTTATGGAACATAGAAACTCACTAGGATCATGTTTCTTTTAAATAAACTAGGTTTCTTCATTATCAAGCAAGTTTTGGGGCTGTTTAAGTAAAGCTAATGCATTTTTAGCTAAAAAATGATGCATGAGTGTACAAAATGTTCACGGGCAAAGCAATAGAGCGTCGGAGTGTGACATTCACCAAAGACGGATCCAGAGTGTTGTAACCACCAATTGGATATGAGAGAGTACTGAATAATGAAGGGCAATAAGTGGGTCACCAAAACATAGTAGTCGGAGGCCAAAATATGGTAAATGTAGCAGTGTACCACCAGAGAAGGCTGAGAATTGATCACTCGAGGCAGAGAACTATCAGGCGACAAATATGATAGGTGTTTGCTGATGTAGGTGGCCTGTTGGACAGCAAAAATGTAGGTACTGTAGCAGTCACCTAGTGGGAGAGATGGCAATAGCTTGTCGCCTGTGTAGGAATCGATTAGGCACGGAGATCAAGGTAGACTGCCGTATGCGCAGTGAGAGACAGAGAGAGTGAGAGCAAGCAGTGTAGAGTGTGAGCACGTTTTTGGTACAATGACGATTGTGCCACTTTAGGTTTTAGATAGATATATATATGAAAGTACAATGTGCTAAGGGTGTGTTCACACCCGTGCACATACAAAATGCACAATGGCCCTTTATTCCCAACAACCTCCCACCTAAAGGCAATGTGCCTTAAGAGGAGAAAAGAATCAGCTAAGTCTAGGTATGTACAGAGCTGAAATAAATATATCTATCAAACTTCCATCATCTGTTGGCAATGAGCAAACCGCTCTGCTGGAAGACCCTTGGTGAGGTCTGCAGGATTATCATCTGTATGCACTTTGACAAGCTCAATGCTCTCATTGTCAAGTACATCTCTAATGAAGTGGTCCTTCAGTTGTATGTGCTTTGTCTTTGCATGAAAGACAGGATTCCGTGCTAGTATGATAGCACTCTAACTATCACAATGGAGAACAGGTAACTCTGTGATGCCAAGCTCTCCCACCAGACGTGAAAGCCATAAAGTCTCCTTGCATGTCTCAGTGGCAGCCACATATTCTGCCTTTGTAGTAGACAATGCAACACACTTTTGTAGCCCGGAGATCCAAGAGACCGCTCCTCCTGTGAAAGTAAACACATACCCAGAAGTGGGCTTGCTACAGTCCGCATGACCAACATAGTTTGCATCCGTAAACCCAACAACAAATGCCTTCTGCTTTCCAAAGTAGATGCACAACTCCTTTGTGCCTTTGAGGTATCTCATAATACATTTCATTGCATCCCAATGCTTCTTGCCAGGGGTTGCCATGTATCTGCTAACCACTCCCACTACAAAGGCAATGTCAGGATGTGTAGCAACCATAGCATACATCAAAGTGCCAATAGCTAAAGCATATGGTATCTTGACCATTTCAGCCTTCTCATCATCAGATGTAGGGCTGTCCTCTGCACTAAGTTTCACATATGGAGGCAATGGAACCCCAATTGTTTTCCCCCCCTCCATATTGAAACGCTGCAAAACTTTGGAGATATACTCTTGCTGAGATAGATAGAATAAGCCTTTCGATCTTTCTCTGAGTATTCGCATGCCAAGAATGTGATTTGCATCACCAAGATCCTTCATGTCAAAGCTGCCATGAAGACTTTGCTTCATTGAGTCTAAGGCACGAGTATCCTTGCCAGCAATCAGCATGTCATCAACATACAAAACCAAGATAATTAGGCTGCCACCTGCTGCCTTCTTGGTGTACAAGCAGTGATTCACTTGACTTCTATGAAAGCCTTGGGACTGCATGAATGTATCAAATTTATGATACCATTCTCTTGGTGCTTGTTTCAGCCCATACAAACTTCTTTTGAGTTTATATACAATTTTTTCCTTCCCATGTTCAACAAACCCTTCAGGCTGCTGTATATATATGTCTTCATGCAGATCACCATGTAAAAACGCAGTCTTTACATCCATCTGTATGAGCTCCATATCCTCAACGACAAACAAGCCCAAAATGGTTCTCACTGTAGTCATCTTGACTACAGGAGAGAAAATCTCATCAAAGTCAATTCCATGCTTCTGCTTGTACCCTTTTGCAACCAATCTTGCTTTGTACTTTGGTGAGGAACCAGAAGTGACATAAATATTGTAAACCCATTTGCATGGAAGGGTTTTCTGCCCTTTAGGCAAGTGCACCAAGTCCCAAGTGCCATTTTTTTCAAGAGATTTAATCTTTGACAGCATGGCTTTATACCATTTCTTGCTGTCCAGTCTGTCTATTGCTTCCTTGAAGCAAGACGGTTCACCACAGTCTGCCAACATGACATAATCAGCCACATTAATTGCACTAGGAACAAACCTATCAGGTTGTCTAGTAGCCCTAGACGATCTCCTAACCCAATGGTCATTGTTTGCTGGTTGTTCCTGCAAATTTCCATTTTCAGCATGCTGTCCTGGCATTTCAGCCTACAAATCAGCATTAACAGCTTGCTGTCCTGGCTGTTCCTGCACATGTAATGGCTCATTTTCATGGGCAATAGCTGGCTGATCATTTCCAGCATCATTTTCAGCATTTACAGGTTCATTTACAGCAGGTATTTGCTGCTGTACAGCGGGCACATTTTGTTGTTCAAAAGGTATTTATTCCCGGAATACAACCCTACGGACCTCCTCAGTCTTTTCGGGCTGTTTGTGCATGCGATCTTCCCGGAAGATAACGTCATTACTGCGCACTACTTTCCTTTTCTCGGGATCCCACAATTTATACCCCATTTCACCCTTGTCACCATATCCTAGGAAAATGCATTTACAGGACTTTGGCTCAAGTTTGCTGCGTTTTTCTTTATGAATGTACACAAAAGCCTTGCAACCAAACACTTTCAGATGAGCATATGAAGGTGGCTTGCCTGACCACGCTCCCAAAAAAAAAAGACCTGTTTGGTGACCGATTAATTAAGCGAACGGCTGTCATAACAGCCTCTGCCCAGAAACCATGGGGTAATGTAGATGAGACAGCATCGTATGGACCTTATCCTGTATGGTCCGATTCATACGCTGTGCAACTCCATTTTGGGGCAGATTATGAGGGGCAGTGAGCTTCCTCTTTATCCCTTTGCTGTCACAAAATGCCTGAAAGGCCTTGGACACATATTCTCCACCATTGTCAGAGCGAAGACACTTAAGTGTCTTATCTGTCTGATTTTCAGCTAATGCTAAGAATTTTTTAAACTTATCAAGCACTTCATCCTTGCTACTAATAGGGTAAACCCATACTTTCTGTGCAGCATCATCGACAAAGGTGACAAAATATTTCTTTTCCCCTAAAGATAATCCTGGCATTTGACATACATCCGAATGTACTAACTCTAGAGGAGAAGATTTCAAAGAAAGAGACTTTTTATGTGACGCGTGTGCATGTTTGCCATAAATGCAATGATCACAATGCTCAAAATCAGCATAGCGAAGACAAGGCAAGTAACCCAAACGAGAAAGCACTTTCATTTGTGTTTGACTTATGTGTCCCAACCGGCCATGCCACAAAGAAACGCTTGGCTGCTCGGTCTCAACGGCAACAACATGGTCACACATACTAGATACATGAAGTGGATACAAGGTGTCACTCTTGCAATCTCTGGCAATAACCCTAGATCCCTTACAGATCTTCCATTTTCCATCACCAAAGGTGGTATGAAAACCATCATCATCTAGCTGCCCTGTGCTTATCAAGCTCTTCTTGAGCTGAGGTACATGCCGTACATGCTGAAGTGTAAAGACAGAGCCATGCTGAAACTGTAACTGCACACTGCCAATGCCTGCAATCTCACATGCATAGTTGTCCCCAAGATGGACAACACCATGTCGACCCCCTGTATAGACGGAGAACCACTCAGGATGAGGGGTGACATGAAAGGAAGCACCTGAATCGAGAATCCAGGTATGCGTGTCATCATCTGTATCTGCAAGTAAAGCATGTGCACCAAAGTGTGAAGAGACAAAGAGTACCTCACTTCCACTGTCACTGTCATGAGTGACTACATTCACCTCTTCAATTTTTACACTGCTTTTCTTAGTTTGACTGTCCTTCTTCTCTTCCTTGCTATCATCTGTCTTTTTGCCTTTTCCTTTCTCTTTCTTTCATTTATAGCAGTCGCGTTTAAAGTGACCCTTCTTGCCACAATGATGGCATTCAACATCTTTGCCACGTGATTTACTGCGTCCCTTGCCATCATATTTTCCCTTTTGCTGTGATCTGCCCCTAGTATGCAAAGCACTGGAAGACTTACTGGATGCATTGTTCTGCCGATTCATCTCTTCCATAAGTAGAGCTCTCTCTACATTAGCATACAAAAGGATCACATTAGAATTGCTCATAGCAGTCATGAATGTATCCCAACTCTCTAGTAGAGTGCAAAGCAAGAAAGTAGCCTTAGATTCCTCATCAATCTTGAACTTCAAGGCAACCAGCTGGCTGAAAATGGAGTTAAACTCACTCAAGTGGGTAGACATTGCTGTACCTTCTTTCATATGCAAATCCATAAGCTTTTTCAGCCAATACACTTTGCTTGCAGCACTCTTCTGTGCATACAGTTCTTCCAGTCTAGTCCATATAGCATATGTAGAATCCAAACCTTCAATGTTGAAGAGCAAGGCATCAGAAATCGATAGCTCTATGGTTGAGCGTGTAAGCTCATTCAACTCATCCCAATCGTCCTGATCCATGTCCGCAGGCTTTGCTCCTTTGGTTTTATCGGCTTTGCCTGCTTCTTTTGTAACAAGATATTGTAGCACTGTTTTTGCCACATTGCAAAATTATGTGCGCCTTCAAGCTTCTTTATGTGCATCAAATTACTGCTGTCATTGCTGCCAGCCATGATATTCAGCCCAAATGTGACAAAAAAACCAGCAAATGCAGGCCCGAACTGTTACCCAAGTGACCAAGGTACAAACAAGTACCAATCAGCAATAAATGACCACACGGAAGTACAAATTTCAGATCTGTAATTAAGTTTTCAGAAGCACCAAACCAAGTGCTACAGCATTATCTAACTGATTACAGCTGTTCTAAGGGCATGTGCATCACATTACATGAGAAATCCCAAAATTTCAGCTGCAATTTCTGTTGTACATGTATCCACGGGCATAAAATTTGACATGAACGGTCAAAAGCCCCAAAATTTTGTGCTCAAAGCATCAAACACACATCTGCATTTCCTCTATCATGCATAGGACTGTCCAATTTTGCCAAAATAGAGCAACTTCAATAAAACCCCCAAATTTTACCAAGTGTTGATGTCCGAATTGCACAGAATTCAACCTGCATGTACATAAAATGACCAAATGCTGCACAAATTTTGCCCAAATTGCACGGGTCCAATGTGCCTCAATGTCGAGAAATTGGGTTAATTTCAGCCCAATTTGTGCATGTACATGAAAAGCCCCAAATCTCGGGGACAGAATGTGACAAATTCATGCAATTTCCGAAACAGATTTGCTTGTCCTGCATAAAATTTCCCAAATCTGGGAAAAGCCCCAAATTTCTAGGCTTTAAATCTACACAAATTTGCACACTATGCGTGCGTGCGCGAACACCTTGGTTAGAGGGGGAAATTTCAAAGGATTTTGAAGAGAAAAAAAAAATTGATGATGGGTCCATTGACCCGTCAATCGTGCACCGTTCGCGCTGGTCGCCCCACTTAATATGGCGCCTGCCGCAGGTCAATTGCGGAGTCCCCGTCGTGCAGCCCCTCGTTGTTTTGCAGCCTGCCATGTGCCGGCTGCTGCCCGCTACCCTGTCTCGTCAGTTGCAGTCGCCGTGGTCCACGCTGGACCCTGACCAGTCGCAGCCTGTCACGCCTGTCACGCAGCTTGACTGGGCCCCCGACCAGCTGCAGCCCGTCACCTGCTACTGCCCGTTCTGTCCGATTGTTGCCCGCCAGCGATTCCTGCTCGCAATGCCTCTTGCCGGCTCTGATACCAGTTTGTAGGAATCGATTAGGCAGGGAGATTGAGGCGGACTATCGTATGCGTAGTGAGAGACAGAGAGACAGAGCTAGAGCAAGCAGTGTAGAGTGTGAGCACGTTTTTGGTACAATGACAAGTGTGCCACTTTAGGTTTTAGATATATATATATATATATATGAAAGTACAATGTGCTAAGGGTGTGTTCACACCGGTGCACATATAAAAGGCACGATGGCCCTTTATTCCCAACAGCCTGGCACCAGATGTTGAAAACGTAGGTTGATCTAGTGCTATGATGACGTAGCAAATGGAGACCTCCAAACATCAAGGTGATGGCTGGAAATAGGCTGGGCTGGATGGTGAGGGTTGTAGTCGATGGTGGCTGGATAGCAAATGGTAGGTGGTTGATGGTTGAAATCTGCACGATAGTGTGAGAAACTTGCACAAAAGGATGAGATTGAATGGTGGGCAGCTTGTCTATTTATAGATGTGGATATGGAGCCTCCCAAATTCGGGTTTACACAGAAACACTCTTGAACCACTCCTTTTTTAGGGTTTTTCATTAATTAAGTTTGTTTTGGGACTGTTTAAGAGGCTAATTAGCATGTAGTGTAATTTTTAGCTCAACATTCCCCTCTAGAGAGAAAAAGACTACCTAGTGTCCTGACTCTGTATACATTGTCAACTCATGCTTCATGACTGAAAATTGCGATTCTTGTTACAAAGAAGAGAAGAGTGGCTATATCCAAAGTTGTGTTTCTTGAATGAGACTCCAAATAGCCAACATCAGTTTTTGAATGAGTAGCCAATCTCTTCCTGATCAAATTATCAAATCTTGTTTTTGACCAATGACTAATCAATGTTTGGGTCCTTAATCATGAGTGAGTTGCTTATGAGACCAAACTTAAGCTCAGGGCTTGCTTTATAATTAAGTGAGTTGCTTGTTGGGCAAAATGTTCAAATGGCCATTAATTCTCAGTTGCAAACTTTAATTTAATGAAAGTTTCTTGCAGCTTGTTCCTTTTGCCCTGTCCTTGTACCATGTAGCTCCTTCACTTGTCCATCATAATGGTCATCATGCCAAGAGCTAGCTATATCAAAATTAGAGTTCATTTTAAATCATAAGTTCATTTCTCATTGGGTGATATTGATACATGTGACCAAGGGCTTAGGCTATTGAAACCATGTGGCTCCAACCATTTAATGCATGTGGACAGAGGTTAGAGCCAAGTGGGTGATGTGGCAGGGTTTGCACATAGAAAACAAAAAGTGTACAAACATGACTAAAACACAATGAACTGAGATGAGAACACTAAACACAAAAAGGAGAAGATGTATATGATGAATGAATGAATGAAGAAGGTACAAATGTGCCTGCTTCAGCATGTTGCCTACAATAGCCACATTATCTGTTTGCATCTGCTCATTGCATTATCTTTCACTTGCTTGTTGCATCTGCCCATCACATCATCTTTATGAGCCTCTTGCATTTGCCCATCATCACCATGCACCCACACACACAACTCCTTTTTATTGGGTTTTCTTAATGGCAGCTATGCTGCATAACAATACTCCCAAGTTTCCAAAAGAAAATACTGCAACAAAAAATCTCTCTCTTGGAACCCTCAGTGAGGTATCAACATATCCTGTTGCTGTCAAGTGCAGCAGAGCATCAATCTCTGTTACAGATTCCATTGTGTACATCAAGGGTCAACATTATTGAATCTAAGATTGCGGCAAAAACATAGAAGGGATGGAGGAGAAGCTTAAGTCTGCTGTTTGACTGTGCAGGAAATAGGTGAAGAGTTTGTGGAATTTCTTGAGAAAGAGCTGACAAACATTGTTGATACAAATCAATCAGTATGGGAAAAAGAGGACATTTATGGATTCAAGTCTAAAGAGGAGCGCGGGTCATCAAATACAAGTGATAATAATGATAAATCTAATGCAGAAGAAAGTGGCAAGAAGGCAGCAAATGAAATTGAAGATTTGCTCACCAAGTTGAAGGAAGAACTGGGTCTTTGAACTCTTGGTAGAATTAATTTTACTGAACTTATTCCAATTTTCTGAAGTATCGTTGCAAGCTATACTTCTATGTGAGTGTTCTTCTATATGATGTAGCTGTGCTATCTCGGTAGAAGCTTGAGATTTTTTGTTACATTTACTTCCATTCAACATTTGGTTTCATTTAGGTTACATTTTGTGTAGTTTTTGTTGCAGAGACAAAACAAACTGTCATATGATTAGGGAAAGAGTTTTGAATTCAATTCTTCCTAAGCCATCAGGGACAATGAGAAGAGACTCACAGAAGAGTCATGTTGTAAAGATGAGGTATGTTTGAGAAGACTCTGGACATACATAGATGTGCAAGCACCATGAAGATGCCTTACATAAAGAAAGGTCTGTCTTGAATGTCGAGCCAATCAGAGACAGAGAGTTGCCTCTACTATCTGCAACTTGCAGTGACAATGTTGATGCAGGATAGTCGGCTCTGTTACAAAAAGGAGCTGTACTGCATCAGTGTAACCTGTATCAGCTTTTCCCTCTGTACAAATAACAAACTTTCTTTTGGGAAATAATAATTGGATTATAGGCTTTACCCATTCATCCTCCTGTAGTTGCTAATTTTTTTCTATCTGACATTGACTTATGATTCTTTTTCTTTTGCATCCTTCAAAGCATCCCCTCCCCCCCCAACCCTTCCCGATTCTTAGTCCTCGTTGATTCATGTCTGTTGTGAAATGTTAACTTGGCATGTGGATGACATAAAATTAACTAAGTTCTCCTGAAGCAGATATTGGCTGGAACTGAATAACACACCTAAAATAAAATGCTTCTAAAAATTATGTTTAACCTTACACTGATGTAAGGCAAAATTGATATTTTACAGTCCCAAACAGGAACCTGTTATCAATCCAATATCTGTTACTGCCGCAAATGGGAAGATCCGATGTATTGTCTTGGCAAGCTATGGAATTTTGCTACACTAAAATGATTTTAGAAGCTTGCCATATACTTTTCTATGGTTATCACCGGTGGAATGTGGCTTTAGGATTCAAAAAGGTGTCTATGAAGGTCTAAATCCCTTTATGTTGGTGGTATTTACTTTTGAGTTTCTTTTGGAGAAACTTTGCATGAGCAGAATGCGACTCAGAAGGCTCCCAAACTTCTGGAGCATTGCTGTTTAGAATGGACAGATGAATGTGGGCATTGATGGCCTCACTTAGAAGCACAATAAGTGGTTTAGGTTGGCAGTCTTTCCTCTTGTACTAGCAGCTCAGTAGTCAAGTTCACATAATGTGGGAAGTAGAAACTAGTATATGCTAAACTGTGTTATTAGGGGGGTAAGGCCTTGGCCCAAGATGAGGAATATGCCAGGAATACGTTCAATGGTGAAGGCCATTATCAATCAAACTCGTTGAGAAGCTAGAACTGATCAATACATGGTGGCAATTGTTTCTTGACTCCTTGGGTGTAGGCGTATCCTCTTGAACAAGAGCAAAATACCTCCACACCTGAATGAAAGCTTTCTAAGTCACACAGATCATAGAATTTGTTTGTGCCATCGTAGGCCCAAGTTATATAGGTCATCCAAGTTGAGTGTACAGCCTGTCTCTCTTGGTCTTGGCTTATGAAACCTAAGTAGTTTTTGACTTGCAAAGTTATGGTGGGGATTAATCAGTTACGTTTTTAGCATGCCTCTATGTAGGCTTGTGTGTGTTTTTTCTTCCTCTCCTCGTTTTTTTATTTTGAAAGGTCTAATGAAAACATTGAACATCTTATTGCTGGAATGGTAAATCATTGTGATGCAATGTTTTCTGACTGCTTTCTTATTTTTTGCTCTCACACACACACACACACACACACACACACACACTCTCTCTCTCTCTCTCTCTCTCTCTCTCTCTCTCTCTTCAATATTATGTGAGCCATCTAAGCTGATGCAAGACCTTCATCCAAGCTGAGGTGTAAGATCTCCATCTTAGACCAATCAAGTGGCACATAAGGCTAGATACATGTGGATTAGAGTATGTACATATAATGAGAGGGACATTGTTACTACAATGTGTTATGTTGCAAGCGATGTATCATAAGGGAAGTCACCCTACATGCCATTGTATGATGATATTGTGCACTTTGCTAGCATTAGGGACATACTCTTGGTGGGTGGAATAGACGTATTGGCTCTGTGCAAACATTGGTGTATAATATGAGAGATTGTGCATAGAGAGTTTCGTCTAAAAGAGATGGCCGGGTTTTTAGAGAACTTGATATTGTGCTAAGAATTGCTCTTAGCCTCTTAAACAGCCCCAAAACATGCTTAATTTAGGCTTATTTTAGCCAAAACCCTAAAACGGGGAGCGGATCAAGAGAGTTAAGTGGGAGAGGATCTAGAACCCTAATTTTCTATAAATTGGCAGCCAGTCCTTCACTCTTTTTTGAATCTCGTTTTTGCAGGTTTCAGGTGTTATCAGCTTGCTATCTCAGCCCTTGCTGTCCATCATTGTTTCCTACAGTTTGGCGTATGTTTCCAGCCCTCCATACGCTGATTGCTGCTGTTTCTGCTTGGCGACTGACTGCCGATCATTTACACTGCCGTCGTACAGTCTGTCATATTAGCAAACTACTGCGTTTACAGGCTCCAGCTGTTTCCTTGACAGTTTTCTCTCCTGCTGCAGTTGTAGTTTTTCTCTCTCCTACAGGCTGTCATGCCTATGTTTTTAGTCTTTTTCTCTCTTGCAGGTTGTCCTGCCTATGTTTTTTCTTTCTCTCTCTTATTGACTGTCCTCCCTATGTTGTCTTTTTCTCTCCTGCAGATTGTCATGCTTACGTTTTTAGTCTCTCTCTCACATGTTGCTTACGTTTTTAGTCTTTCTCTCTCCTCATTGGTGTCTGCATCAAATCCAGCTTCTCACTGTTGCGTTTGCTAGTATTCGACATTTGGAGGCTGCCTTTATGTGATTCGGGATCTGTTCAGAGTACGACACACTCTCTTGCTCATTACCCTTGCTCTAATCCTTGAGATACAGGAGTTCGAGGTTCAATATTCATTCACTGCATAGTGTGTTTGCTGCATGAGCATCATATTATTAGTAGTCATATCATTTCATTTATTAACTATGTTCATTGTCTCTGAGTTATCCTAATCCTAATCCTAAGTGTGTTCTTTTATTAGTCTATGCTTTGTCGTATGGTTTCTGTTTATGCTTCCGTGTTAGGGTATTTTTTTTACACTTGAAAGGACTTGATGATGTTACACGAGCGCACTATCACATGCAAGACCTTTAAATTTGTAGTTTCAAGTATTCTGGGATAGAATGATCCCATTAAGAAACATAGGTATTTCATACGATTATTGTGTGTTTTGCATCAGAGAACACATTGATTTCCTCCATTGGTCATTATGGTAGATTTGCTCGTAGTGCTATTTACTCGATTGTGAGAGTAGAGGCCGTAATTTTCCTTCGTGTTGTGCTGTTTAACATGTCAACAAAATGGAGAAATCCACAAAGGAGTTTCTCGACGTGTTTCCATCAACGTACCCCATGTACGCAAGTGTATCAACAAGTCTGCCCACCTCATCCCTTATCCCTCACCCCCCTTCCCCTCCTTTACCTTCCCCCTTATTCTTTCGACTTCTTATGTTCTCGCAATTCCAACCCTCTCCATCATCCCTTCACCCAAGCTGTTGTGGTGTTCTGCGTCTTCTTGCTCTTTCCAAGTTGTTGTGATTTCATGCCCACCCTTTCGCTATGGCACGTGCTGTAGCATGGAGGGCGATTTCTTGATTTGCAAACCAGAGCCTAGGCTCTAGGTTCCTTCTCGAGCCATAGTACACAAGATTCAGTTTGTTCTTGTATATTGTTCTGAGTTTGGCTAAGTATGTCTTCAGTGCGGGAGTGGAAGTTGCATTGTTTCCGCAAGACAAAAGATGGAGGAGGCAAAGAAGAAGAAAAAGCAAATCAGTGATTACAAAAAAAGCCAAAGAGAAGATGCAGCGAGGAGGAGAGAAAAAAATAAGTAGTATAGAGAACAAGCAAGACAAGTGACGAAGGAGGAGGAGGAGGAGGAGGAGGAGGAGGAGGAGGAGGAGGAGGAGATGGTGGTGGTGGTGGTGGTGGTGGTGGTGGTGGTGGAGAGAGACTTCATAAAAAAAAACTCAATCCTTGAGTCAAGTAGCACACGACAAACTAAAAAAAATGAAATACAGTCATAGACTAAAGTAGCCTTCTTATTTTTTGGGATGAAAAAATAAACAAAATATCTAGGGAAAACCTACGAGTCACTTACCAACAAGTGTAAAAAGCGAGCCTTCCAACGATTGATGTGTACAATATTCAAACACAGGTTGAGGAAGGAGTTAGAGGTCTTTACGGATGACTTGTGTGTTCATTTTACTTGGTGAGAATACTTAGATGGACTCCGAGTGGTCTTTGAAAGATGTCGACTGTATCGACCCCTCGGAACCCCTTGAAGTGCCAATTTTGGGTGAAGCATGGATGTATCCTAGGGCACATGGTGTCGAAGAATGGCATTGCCACAGATTTCTCAAAGATCAAGGCCATTGTCGATCTTCCACCACCAACTGATTTCAAGGATGTTCAGTGCTTCTTAGGACATATAGGGTATTATCGACGATGGTTCATGTTGAACTATGCATTGATTGCTAGATCTTTATACAAGCTGTTGATCATATTTGAATGGACCGAGGAATGCCAATGCTTGTATGAAGAACTGAAAAGGGCTCTGACCACAACACCAATTCTACAAGCCCCAAATCGGACACTCACATTTCATGTGCACATCGACGCTTCGAAATTTGACGTAGAAGCTGTGTTATGCCAACCTAGTGAACATAACCTAGATTACCTAGTGAGCTTTGCTAGTAGACAACTCACTGAGACCGAAATAAATTACTCAACAACGGAGAGAGAGGGCTTGGCCATGGTGTTTGTTGTAAAGAAATTTCGACATTACCTTTTGGTTACGCCTTTTACTTTCTTTGTTGACCATCAAGCCTTGTTGTATCATGTTAACAAATCATGCGCTCAGGACGCATCGCTAGATGACTTCTGCTTTTGGACTTTGACTTCTCTGTGGTGGTGCGTAAAGGGAAGCAACATTACATGGTTGATCATCTATCTTATATCCCCACGGGAGGAGCAACTGGATGAGGCATTGTGGATGAACTACCAGACGCGCATCTATTTCGCTTATCCAGTGAAAAGGCTATCAGAACGACCAATAGAAAAGGCCAGAATTAGGCGGCTCATCCTGAAGATCCAACCCTATCAATTGATAGCAGACCAACTCTATAGGCTGGGACAAGACGATTTACTGCGCAGATGCATGTGTGAGCATGAGATACATGATGTATTGATAGAGGTACATGATAGAATCACAGGACATTTTAGTGGAGACGCGATAGCTCACAAAGTGCTGCAGTCCCAGCTGTGGTGGCCTACCCTCTTTTGAGATGTGACACGATTTGTGAAGCATTGTGATGAGTGCCAATAAACTAAACTCCCTATCTGTAAAGATCACATGGAGCTAACCCCAATTATCAAACGACAACCTTTCAAGAAATGGGGGATTGACTTCATCGGACCCATTAGTCTCATGGCACAGTATTCACAAGCCAAATACATCATTATGGCCACCGACTATCTCACAAAACGTGCAAAAACACGCGCTATGAGAAAAAATGACGCTAAGACCACTGCCAAATTTCTATGGGAGTAGGTGATCTCACGGTTTGGTTGCCCCATCGAACTAGTTGGCAACCAAGGCACTCACTTCATCAACGAAGTGATAGCTCACCTCTAGTCCTCCTTCCTAATCATTCGTCGGAAATCCTCGCCCTATCATCCTCAGGCAAACGGTCAGGTTGAATCCACAAATAAAATCTTAGTAAACATCCTGATCAAAGTCATCTCTGCTTCAAGTAGTGATTAGGATAATAAGCTGACGGCAGCCTTGTGGGCCTATCACATGGCTTACAAGATGGTTGTAGGACCCGGACACCCTTTCGATTGATATATGGTACAGAGGTAATTCTACCCTTGGAATTCTTCGTACCAAGCCTCAGGTTAGTCCTTCAAGAACGATGGGATGGGAAGGAGGCATGAATGGAATGCTTGATTGAACTAGAACGCTTATCGAAAACACGGCTTCTAGCCACCCATGCGCTAATATACGAGAAGGCAAGACACAAAAGCTGGTTTGATAAGCATGTCAAGTAGTGCAACTTCGAACAACAAGGTGACTTAGTACTGATGTACTCAATCAAAGGACATAAGAAAAAACTGAAGTTTCGGGGGCTAGGACCTTTTAAGGTTTGAACCATCAACCGAACTGGCAATGTAGAAATCGAAACCCTAGAGGGCAAGAGCATAGGCTTCTTCAATGGCAGCCGCATAAAGAAGTATTTTCCTCCCACGTACCCATTGCATGGGCACCCAATGCCTGCACTCCCTGTCCACGTACGAGTAGCCACTATCACTGAAATGGATAGTAAGGATGAGGAAGCTGTGGAACCAGCTTACCTAAGCATGACGGTTACTGCTAAGCACACATGCACCAATAATGCATTGATGGATGAGGGAGTTGATTTTAATATCTTGACCCATGACCATTGAACCCAAATGGGCAAACCGCAACTGCATCCCACTAATGCTAAGCTCAGTCCTTATGGAGGCCAACCTTATGCACTTTTGGGAAAGTGCAAGGCTGTAGTTTATATCGAGTCTGAAAGCATGCCGATAATCTTCTATGTGTTGCCCAATACTAAAGATGCAGGCACAAAGTCGCTATTAGGACAAACCTTTAAGAGGCAAGCTCATTGCAATGTCGACTACGAATCGTAGCGCATCCAGCTAGCCATGGGTAACATCTGCATAGTTACAACTTTCAGCAAGGGTGGTGTGACTTCTTCCAAGTCCGGAAAGCCACCGGTAGAGAAAACCACTGTCAAGACTAAGGAGGGGGGTTGTGACTTGTCACAACCTGCCAAGCCTCAATGTCAGCAACCCATTGAACCCAACGTTGAAGCCCATGAACCCCAATTCAAATGGGTACCCAAGCAGCAAGGACCGCCACCTAGGAACAGAAACCCACGACCTCACAAGGCTAATGGCCCACACTCGAAACCTAGGAGGCCAAGAAGAAACCTATAAAAAAGGATGCACAATCAAGTCGCTATGGGTCCCCAAAACCTTATTGCACTCAAGTTCAATGAAGTTAACTCTAGGTAATGTTTTGGGGACAGGCACCACTTTGCCATTGCACCATTGTAATAGCATGTGCCCTAACGGGCAATGCTAACAAAATGTGACATCTCTTAGCTTCAAAAAGCGTATGTTGGCCACTTATATATAATGATTGAGCAAAATAGTCAAGCTTAGATTGTCACTTGCTATAGTAATGGAGGACCTAGAAGAGTGTTGTATCTTGTAGGGTTATCTAATTTGATATTGGACATTCAGAGCTTCAAAATATCAACCAAACTTCTTGGGGTGGTAGTAGACTACATATACTTGACCTTTTCGTTGACATGTTAGGAAGAGAGATATGACTTACTGTTACAAGTAGACAAATACTAGAGGTATCATTTTATACTCGAGACATAGCATATTAATAATGTAGTATGAAATGGTGTATGGATTATGGATGCATGCAACCCCTTGGATGTGAACTCACGAGAGCCTTGGCTAATTTAGTATATGATTTTGCAATGCATGCAATTTACATAGGAAATTTTTTTCATGAAAAATCTCAATTGAAGGTACCCCTCAAGCTAGACTCGCGGTCTCTATTGGGAGATCTCACTGAGTACATGTATACATAGCTTGGCAAATAGACTATTTTGAAATGTAATGCAGAGAAAGATGCACAATTACTTGGCTAAGCTTGCGAAGCGATTTACCAATTGTTCTTGGGGAACGATAAGAAAAGAACTTGGAATGTATTTCAGGAGAAAATTTCATCACTTTGCGACTATAGAGCTAAGGACAATATGATTATGCTATCAAGACAATGAAATGTATCAACCTTGTGACACACAATCAATTCAATAGTACCTTGTATGATTATGCTATCAAGATAATGAAATGTATCAACCCTGTGACACACAATCAAGTCAGTAGTACCTTGTATGTAGACAAAGAATTCGTAGATGGCATTGATAGATTGTTGCCCATGACCATGATGGCCTAGTTGGAGAGCACTTCTCACACATCAATGATATACATTCATCCTAGTCTTGGCATACATTTACCAAATCTAATTTTGAGGATTTTCTAGATGGTTGATCACACAATTATCCCTCCCTTTAAGCTTGGCCTCTTAATAAATAATTTTAAAAATATCTATCATAAGTAGTAAAATATTCTTATTAGATTTCTCTCTCAAGTTTTTTTAAAAAAAGCATTCAACTACTAAAGTAAGTTTTTTTTGGGAGAATATTTAAAGTATTATATTGAGTATTTCTTATGTATTATTTTCTCTCAAAATCATAAATAAATTCATAATTATGTTCCTTCTTAAAAGAATTCCCTTTAAAGAAATCTTCGAGTAGATTTCTTACTAGAATAAAGCTGTAACATTCTAAACAAAGTCAAAGAGTTTTAAAAATTATATTTCAACAAGATGATAGGAAGTATTTCCTATTATAATGTTGATAGAATAGAAAAATACAATCACACCTCTATCACTATAAATTGTTACATAATTGCATGTCTAGTAAGGATTTAGAGAATAAAACTAATAAAAGAGGGGAAGTTACTTATTGATTTTAGTTGTTGTGAAGAATCGTAGGGGAAACATCAAATTCAAAGACCACATTATCTTCTCTCCTATTGTGCTTCATATAGATGTCCTCTTATCACTTACCTCCATCACTAATTTGTTGATTGCCTGTCTCTACTCTCTCAACTGTTAGATTCATAATCAACACCTTTTAGATTATTCTTTACAAGTCTTCTATGTTCAAGCCAGTTGTGGAATTGACATGCTCATACCACTTGTAACATAACTGGATCACTAACGTAGATTTGAAAACTTGAGTATGACTTATTCATCTTAATGTCACAGATACATATTTGGTACATAATAACATTACTCAAAATATCACCAAAATTAAATATTAATTTGAAGGAATCATTTGATGAATCATAGTCTAAACTAAATTTTAAGAACACTTAATTTACAAGCTAGGCATAAAGAGTCTTCTTCTTATAATCATAATCATATCTTTTGAGAAAGATTCTAGTGATAGGGTAGAGAAACAAGATCGTCCTATAAGAATAAGGAAAGGATTGCTTATTATTAAGAAATATACAAAATATATTCTCAATCTCAAGCAATATACTACTCATCGATCTTGTAATAAAGAGAAGCAAAAGTTCTTAATAACATGATTTAACATATATATATATATTTTTCCTTTGAAGAGAGTAGATGTTGATGAAGACAAAACACTCCTTGAAAGAGCTTGAATTTAAAACATACACTCCTAAGAGGAGCTCAATTCGCATGATCACTCTTGAGCTATATTCATATATATGAAGGTTCTCAATTGCATTCACAATCTCGCTCCCAATCTCACTCACAATCTCAATCTCAACTTGACGATCATTATATCTTCTTCATCTAGATTCCTAGAGTGGACACGTAGATAATCTCTACGTCTCTCTTTTCAAAAAGCATCAAGACAAAAACCAAAAATTTCCATAACTTCACACTTCGAGCTCCAATTTCTATAATCTCATCCTTTGAACTCAAATTTTCACACTTGAATAGTTGAAATCAAATAATTTGAGTGAAATAGAGTCTTCCACATGGATCGATTATACAAAAGCATCGCTAATTGAGAACTATGAGAGTTTTAAAATTATAACAACTACATTTTATTAGAATCACTATTTTTTCCAAAAAGCAAGCTTTTAAAGTTAACTAATTTCTTACATTAAGCTTATAGATTAACTCACTCTTTAAATTTTTCTTTTTGCAAAATATGATTTTCTCTGTAAATATTTAAATATAAATATATTATTACAATTATTTAAATATCTAATTATCATAAATAAAATATACAAACTATGGAACACTATATAGTAGTTCACATTTCTCTTTTATTACAATCTTAAGAATATGAATGGATTATTTGTACTTAACTTTCCCCACATGCATAGCATCTTTACTTCGATCAATCTTCAGTTTCTTATAGATCTTTAATGTGTGTCTAGGATTTAAATCAATCGACCAAGGACAATGCTATAGCTCCCATTCTTACATTGTGTGCATTGTGGGAGGGTTGAGACAAATTCCCTCATTATCAACCAATGCAATCCTCTATCTAGCTCCTATAGGGATAGCATCCAACTTCTAAGTGTCTCTACCCCTTTAAAAAGTTGAAGGATCTACATCCATGTTTCCAATCAAAACATTACAGTAAGTAACCTAGTCTAGACCAACATGAAAAATCAAATGTTAAAAGATTTCCATTGAAATATGAATTATGATACTCACCATTTAAATGTATGCTAACCTTGTGGAAGCTCGTCCAAGTTTTGTGTGGTCTTTGTTGCCTCAAGCAGTGAAAGACAAGTCAACATTGTACCAATAGGCACATTTTTCAAAGCTATCAAATCAAATATAAATTTTCAAGCATGGCATAAGCAATTGCTACTATATAAGTATGGGGCTTTCATCCTCAAGGTCAAGTTCTATGATTCTAACTACCCATTGCTATATAGGTAGTTAGAATCATAGAACTTGACCTTGAGGATGAAAGCCCCATACTTGCGGCTTATTTGAGTATCACCCTAATTGTAAGGACATCTCACACCTCTGCCTTGATCGATGAAGGTGTTGATTGTAACATCCAGATATCATATGTTCCCACATACACTAAGGATGAGCGTGCATGGGGGACCTACAATGATAAAAGTATATCCATATGGAGGATCTCCTTATGCATTATTAGGGAAATGTTAGTTCACCTTAACCGTCGAGACTGAAAGTCTACTTGCTAGCTTCTACTTGTTGCTGCTTCTACGTGCTACCTAACGTCGAAGGAGCTGGTAATGACATACTATTGGGACACCCATTTAAATGACTCACCAAATGTGTAGTCAACCTTGAACTACAATGTATCCATTTGGAGCTGCCCAATGTTAAGAATGACTTTCCGCAAGGGTACTAACACCTCAATGGAAAAGAAAGGACCATTGACACTCCTCGGACACCCCAATTCATGAATAAGAAAGGGCAAGGTGCCCCCACATACACTCATCCTTAGCATAGAAAGACCCCTAAACAAGTATGGTGGCGACGTAGATGATGTGCCCCAAAGCCAACTCAATGGGTTCCTAACACCTTCCTCAAAGCACAAGGCTACTACACAAGAAATAAGCTCCTTTGGTTGTGAAGGTCACACACAATACCACCCTGATACCCTCATACATAAAATCTTAGGATGCCAAACCCCCCACAACTAGAGAAACATGCATCACAACCCCCTTTATCCAATTAGAGTCCTCAAGTAGAGCCTATATAGAGTCCATTTGAACCCCATAAAATCTCTCTTGAAACTAGCTGCCAACATGGTTGCGGATATATTAGCGATGACACAGTCATATATATTCAATGGCTTGATAGTAGCTTCACTCTATTTCCTCGTAGCTATGAATGGATGATTTAGGCCTCCTTGATGAAAACATTGCAGATGATGTGAGTTCTCTACCATGCTCATGGCAAGAATATGAACTCATCTTCACTGAGGCTACTTCAATTCTCAAGGAGCTTATAGCAATTCAAGTTTCTCTGGAATAGGCCCTGAAAGGAAGATTAATCATCTCTCTCAAAAAAAGCTATACTAAGCTCATGCTCGATGTACTAGCCAACTTCGATCACCTTACATAGATTGGTTCCTTATCTTGTAGCATTGAGTTACTCTACGAGCGTAATGGGAAAGAGAGGAATGTCAAATCATGACCAACACAAAGCAACAATGTGTCATTAAGACGTCAGAGTATGATCCTACCTATGTTGCCCCACATCCTTTTGGGTACTTGCTCTCAATTTTGTAAACACACACTAGAAGATAATGCGATATTACATTTGTACATTGATCGAGTCCTTAGCAAGGAAGAGCTTCATATTACTAGCCGAATTGGTTCAATGGACCTCTTGACTAATGTTCTAACAACCTATAATACCTACATTAGATATGAACCATTACATGCCATAAAATACAGTTTGCACTTTTATGAGTAGTGGTTGCAAACATAATTATTATGACCCCTTGTGCAATCCTGGAAGTATTGTAGTCCATTGGGAGGAGGAGGGCTTTGCATAAACTCAATTTGTAAATTGAACACTTCTCGAATCAATTTTGACTATTTTGATATGCAAAAATTTCTTGTGTGAGGCGTGAAGCCTTAAGGTGAAGATTTCAGATTTCTTTGTGTTTGTGCAAGGTATGAAGCTTTGGTTTTTCTCAATAAGTTGTACATATAGTTTTCATTCTTAATAAATTCAGTACTTATTGAAAACTCACACCACAAGATTGTTAAACCTTGAATATGGCAGGACAAGGAGACAAAGCCACATGTGAAAGGATGACCAAGTCCTAGGCATCTTTTTCCAAAGAGGAATAGATTGACTACAAATGCAATATAGAAGTTAAAGGATACCGCCACTTGCCGTACAAACAGATTCACAACCTAAAAGAAGTGGCTACTAAAAATGTAGATGCCAAAGAATTAGTAGATCAATGTGAATTGCACATGTACATGTAAAATTTTGAAGGGGAGATAAATTACGAGCAATGCACATGATTTCTCATGACCTATGATCATGACAATCATAGTTGATTAATTACAGTGAGCAACAACCATGGATAGGAACATGTGGAGATGACTCTTAATCCCATTGTGGTGTATAAAGCTTTGGGCCTACTAGATAAGCAGGATAAATGACAAAAGAGAGACGTCTAAGCAATGCTAGGGATAGACAAGTAGAAGATTTTCACCAATGATGGCATTAGCTTGGAGGACATCTCAGATCCCTCAATTCAGATTCAAGCTAAATTGATACATTGTCTATTTTTTGAAAATAGGTATAACTCTTCGATGAGTAGAATCCACATTGCAATGGTGGAAAATGTGGCTACTCGGGCAATGGATAATAAAAACCTTAATGGCTATGTCATAAAAACCATCCAGGATATGGCAAAGGCATTGAGCTCTAGTGTAAACGAGTCTGAGAAACTAGGAACCATGTCAATAGGTAAGTAGAGAGGTAGGTAGGAGAAAGGCAACGACCAAGGCCACTTTGGTAGGATTTGATAGGGTACTAACTGCCGTTATACAAGAAGTCACCAAAGAATCACATCCAGGAGCAAAACCATCAAAACAACAACTAGAAGGCATAACAACACAAGAGGTGTCATCCACCTACAGTGAAACTTTAGAGCAAGGACTCTCAAAGGAGCAAGAGGAAGAAGTAATTAGGAGATTGCAGTAGGAGATAGCGGAGACTATGAGAAGACTTGCTGCCACATAACAAAAGCTCCAAACCTAGAAAGCCCCTAGTTAAAGAGCTACAATTGAAACCGCCATGACAATCTCAATTGGAGAATAGAAAGCAACTTAGTTTGGGCACATAACAACTGATATTTAGGCTCAAGCCATGTCATTAGAGTGACCACCTGAGTTGAGGAGTAAGAGGTTCCAAGATTTATAGTATAGGAGGGTAGAAACCAAGTAGCAGTAACAAAAGCTACAATCCATATTCATTAGAAGAAAATAAGGGGAAATTTTTGTCATTAGGGTACAACAGAATGATAAAGGGGATGAAAGAGGAGGAGAAAGAACTCGAAAAAGTGAAGGAAGCCTCCAAAAGAGAGGAAGAGGGATGAAGGCAATGTTGAGATATCGAGCTCCACTCGTGATATGCCAGGGTGACCGTTGTGCATTTATGTCACCGACTTGTTAGTTGCAGATGCGGTTGGTACACCGCCCATGAATAATAGCTAGATGACAGCTATCCTTCTCTACTCTAGTTCGTGGCTCAGTTAGTATGCCACCTTAGTTAGTTGAGTTTGGTTTGAGACCCATATATAGGGTTCTTCTATTTCTTTGTACTAGTGTTCTTTTGGCTTACACAACTAAGAAGAGGAAAACTGTTTTCAGTCTCCACCTATGTCTGTATTCCCCCATTGTGCAAGTGAGAAAGCTACAAGTGAGACTCCTTCCTTCTCTCCCACAATCTTGACATGGTATCAGAGCCTGGTTCGTGGTAAGAAGCTCAAGAAAGCAAACCAAGTTCGCGGTGTTCTGGTAAGAGGACCAGTGTTGCTTTCATTTTTCGAGTTTGGGAGCAAGTCTTTGCAGGTAGCACAGCCGGAAAGTGCAAGAGTGCATTGTCTCAGATTGAGATGCCCTTTGCGGTGTAGCAAGAGGGCAATATATGCTGTGGGATAGGGCTTTAGCCCTAGGCTGCCTTGTTTTTTTGATTCGAGGCCATTTCGGGGCTTGTTTTGGAGGCGGAAGTTTTCCGCACGCACTTAGGAAAAGGCCATGTTTTTTGCTGTGCGACCACTGTTCTACAAGTCGGTGAAAAGTTACCGTAGAAATTGCATTGTATGCCTGTGCGCAGAGACATTGGGAGTTATAGAATCATCCTTGTTGCCTGTTGATGCAAAATCGTCACTAAGAAGTGACTGTGTGGTCAAATACCACTTTCGTCGGTTTTGCAGATTTGCCCTTGTGAGGCTGAAGCTGTGTTTTTTGCAGTGACAGAATTCTTTGCAGTGTTTTGTAATGGCGTCTGATTCTCTTTCATAGATTGTCACTGAAAAGCTTGACAAGAACAACTTCCAAGCATGGAAGTTTAGAATGACGAATTTCCTTATGGGAAAAGGATATTGGAAATTCGTTGCAGGAAACGAAGAAGAACCAGTTCTTTCTGATGTTCCTAATCAGCAACAAATGCAAGCATTTAAAGGATGGCATGAGAGAGCCAAAAAAGTTATGTACTGGCTGTCTATCAGTATTTCAGACTCTATGATTGTGCATATTCAGGATGCAAGTACGCCAAAGGAGGAATGGGATACTTTGTCAAAAATGTATAGCATAAATATGCAAGCCAGGAAAATGCAGCTCAAGCAAGAGTTGCACAATGTGCAAAGAGAAAGTATGAGCATCAATGACTACCACATGAAGGTGAAGAAGATTGTAGATGCACTTGCTTCCATTGGGTCGCTAGTGGAAGATGATGATTTAGTTTCTGTGACCTTGAATGGTCTAGGAAAGGATTATGCACAGTTCCGAACATCCATTTCCGTTCGTGAAAGATTTTTTGATTTTGAGGAGTTGATTGCTCTTCTAATTTCTGAGGAGAAGAGAAATGGTGGTGCATCTTCTTCAGGAGGAACTTCAAAAGAAACTATCTTCTACTCAAATGCTGGAAGAGGTAGAGGCAGAGGTAGAGGAGGCTGATCTGGAGGCCGTGGTAGAAATCAGAATATGCAGCAAACTCAAGAAAACCAATCCTATGGAGGAGGATGTGGTAACTCTAGAGGCAGGGGGAGCCAAAGAGGTCGTGGTGGATGGCAAAGAGGCCAAAATGCAAATAGCAATGTTGAATGCTACTACTGTGGTAAAATGGGTCATATGGCTAAAGACTGCTATAAAAAGCAGAATGACATCATGAATGGAAAATTGCAACAAGGGAATTATGCATCTTCTAGTATACAGGATGATGACAGAAATGAGCATTTATTTATGGTACAGCACATGAATAATTCTGTGACAAGTGCAGAAGAAAGCAACGAAGTGTGGTATGTTGACTTAGGTGCGTCAAACCACATGACAGGTCATGCAGAATGGATGCAGGATGCAAGGAAAATGAAAAAACTAGGATTTGTGGAGACTGGTGATGATATTGCACATCCTATTGTGCAGATTGGAAAAATTCATTTGTCTATGCAGGATGGGAAAAGAAATACATGTCAGATGTATTTCATGTCCCGATATCACCAAGAATCTGGTTTCTGTTGGTCAAATGGTTGAGCAGGGCTTGCAGGTCAGATTTAATCCTCATGGATGCTTTGTTGAGGATATGAAAAATAAAGGTCGCTTGATAGCAAAAGGAAAGAAGAAGGGAAGAATGTTTACGTTGGATACAGATATGCTTGAATTGAGTGCAGCAATGTTTGCACATGGGACCGATGTAGTTGCAGATATTGATATCTGGCATAAATGCATTGGTCATGTTAATGTACAACGACTTAAATCAATGCAGGCCCAAAATATTATTGTAGGATTACCTAAATTCAAGGTTGCAGAAATGCATAAGGTATGTGAAGCCTGTCAATTTGGAAAACAGGCAAGGAAACCATTTCCTAGACATGTTCAAGAGAGTAAGAAGCCATTGGAATTAATCCACTCTGATGTGTGGACTACTAAAGCTGCATCTATTGGAGGCTGTCATTATTTTGTCACTTTTATTGATGACTATAGCAGAAAAGTTTGGGTGTATTTTATGAAAAATTTTGGGCATTTCAAAACTCTTAAAGCTATGGTTGAAAAAGAAACAGGTCTGCAAATAAAATGCCTAAGGTCAGATGGAGGGGGAGAGTACCTCTCAAATGAGTTTGCAAGGTTCTTGCAGGAGCATGGGATAAAGCAGCAATATTCATGTAGTCATACCCCACATCAAATGGAATTGCAGAAAGAAAAAACAGGCATATTGGAGAGGTATCTCGTGCCATGCTTAATAAAAAAGACATGCCAGATTTTTATTGGGCTGAGGCAGTTGCTACAACAGTCTACATAATGAACAGGACTCCCATTGCAGCAATACATGGTATGACTCCAGAGGAGAGGTATACTGGTAGGAAACCAGATATTTCTCATTTAAAATTTTTTGGTTGCATTGCCTATGTTCATGTGCCAGATGAGTTGAGATCCAAGTTGGATCCAAAAGCTGAGAAGTGCATCTTTATTGGTTATTCTCTGCAGAGCAGAAAGGGTATAGATGTTATAACCCTTCTACTCATAAGTTTATAGTGAGCAGAGATGTTGTTTTTGATGACATGAGTAGCTGGTATAAACAAGTAAATGTGATTAATAATGTAGATGCACAAAATGGTAATGCTGCATAGAATTCACAGCAACAGTCACAAGATATTAGTGGACGTTGAGTGTCCTCGAGCGGTGGTTCACATTCTTCGCCATGGACAGGCAGATTGAGATCAGTAGAATCTCCTCAAAGCAATGTAGATAGTGGTATGCAGGTATCACGGAAAGGAAAAGAGAAGGTAGATCAGCCCATGTTTGATGTGAATGCAGGTCACTCTTATGTGGATGGTGAATCTAGTGGCTCAGAACAAAGCATTGATGATGAGTTGGGTATTCCTTCTGTTGTTACACCGAGAGTAAGGAAGACTAGGGATGTTTTGAGATCACCTGGAAGTGAGCCTACTTTGCGCAGGTCGACAAGAGCTAGGTATCCTATGGATAGGCTGAAATATGATGGATTTACAGCCATTCACTATGCTTATATAGTCAAAGTGATACAGGAACCAAAACCCACTTCTTTTGAGCAAGCCATGTGAAAAGAAAAATGGGAGAAAGCCATGGATGAAGAAATGGATGCCTTGGAAGCAAATGCTACATGGGAATTGGTACCTTTGCCTAAAGATAAGAATGCAATTGGTTGTAAGTGGGTTTATAAGGTGAAGCACAATGCAGATGGTTCTGTGAACAGATACAAGGCAAGATTAGTAGTCAAGGGGTATGCACAAACATATGGCATTGATTATGAAGAAACATTCAGTCCGGCTGTAAGGATGGCAACCGTAAGAGCAGTCATTGCTATGGCTGCATCAAAGGGATGGTCTTTACATCAGATGGATGTAAAGAATGACTTCTTGCATGGTGATTTGCAAGAAGAGGTCTATATGGAGTAGCCACCAGGTTATGTGCATGCTATTCATCCTGAGTTTGTTTGCAGGTTGAAGAAAGCCTTGTATGGCTTGAAGCAAGCACCTAGAGCATGGTCTGACAAGATAGGACAACATCTTGTCACTATGGGCTTTCATATTTCTAAGGCAGATTTCTCACTTTATGTGAGAAAAACAGAGAAAGGTATTATGCTACTTGTCATTTATGTTGATGATTTGATTATGACAGGTGATAGTGATAAAGATATCCTTCATGTGAAAATGCTATTGAAGCAGAAGTTTGAGATGAAGGATTTGGGAGAGTTGCGTTATTTCTTGGGCATTGAGGTGATTAGATCACCAAGTGGGAATATGGCTCTTGCAGAGGCAGTATGGATTGGACATGCTGTCCAAATATGGGATGACAAACTGTAAGCCTATTTCAGTTCCTTTGGAGCAGAATGTGAAGCTGAGCGTAGATGCAGGTGAGCTTCTTGAAGACCCTACTATGTACAGACGCATAGTAGGAAGTTTGATTTATATGACTATTACTAGGCCAGATTTGAGCTATGCGGTTGGATTGGTAAGTTAGTTTATGCAGCCTCCAAGGAAACCGCATTTGGATGCGGCTAGGTATGTGAAGTCCACATTATAGTATGGACTATTTTATGACAATGGGGTTCAGATACAGTTGCATGGATACACTAATGCTGATTGGGCTGGTAGTATTTCTGATAGACGATCTACCAGTGGATATGTGTTCTCTTTTGGGAGTGCTGCAGCCACTTGGAGCAGCAAGAAACAGCCTACAGTTGCCTTGTCGAGCACAGAGGCTGAGTACAGGGATGCAACAATGGCTGCGTGTGAGGTAGCTTGGTTGCATAAGCTACTTTATGATATGCATCAGCCTACAGATGGGCCAGTTGTCATTTATTGTGACAACATGAGTAGTATACACTTGGAAAATAACCCAGTCTATCATGCTAGAACAAAGCACATTGAGGTGTATTATCACTATGTGTGGGAGAGGGTTTTACTAGGTCTTATTGATCTAGTTTATGTTAGCACAGAGGATCAGGTAGCTGACATATTTACGAAGGCATTGGGCGCAGAGAAGCTGCGCAAGTTCAGAGACCTGCTTGGTGTGCAGGAATTGGGATTGAGCTCGAGGGGGAGTGTTGAGATATCGAGCTTCACTCGTGATATGCCAGGGTGATCGTTGTGCATTTATGTCACCGACTTGTTAGCTGCAGATGCGGTTGGTACACCGCCCATGAATAATAGCTAGATGACAACTATCCTTATCTACTCTAGTTCATGGCTCAGTTAGTATGCCACCTTAGTTAGTTGAGTTTGGTTTGAGACCCATATATAGGGTTCTTCTATTTCTCTGTACCAGTGTTCTTTTGGCTTACACAACTAAGAAGAGGAAAACTGTTTTCAATCTCCACCTATGTCTGTATTCCCCCATTGTGCAAGTGAGAAAGCTACAAGTGAGACTCCTTCTTTCTCTCCCATAATCTTGATAGGCAAAAGCAACAGGAGGAGGAGGAGCGCCTTAGAAAGAAAGAGCAAGAAGACATAGCCTTAGAGGTTAGATGATGAGTAGAGCAATCCTCAAGAGTTGAAGGGCTGGGTCTAATGAATCTTAGCTTGGGAGGGTCTTTAGAGGCATGCACCAATACAATAGGACCTACAGCTAGTCCACCAATCATCTTGGGAAAAGGTAAGGCTTCACTAGAAATGCCTTCCCCTTCACTTGTAGCCAAAATAGCACCCATCCTAGCCCCCATAGTAAACGATTTGGCTAGAAGTAGACTAGAGAGCATGGTCTATCAACTTGCTATTACAAGTTGCCGCTCTCTTATAGGTGAGATTAGAAGAAGTCACAGCCACTATTATCAAACCAATAGCACTTGCAAATGTGGAATCTGGTCAAAAGGTGCCTAAAACACCAAGAGTGGAAGGGTCCTCAGATTCTCTATCCATGAACACTGTAAGTCCACTAGGACCAAGTTTTGAAGAGTTGTTAAAAGAGCTAGAAGAGCAAATTGATTAGCTAGATGAGGAGCAAAAGTCAGCCTTGGAAGCTTTAAAAAAGAAAAAGAGATCCCATGCCACTTATTACTAATAATAGAAAATAAGAGAGATTTTTAGTCTAAAGAAGAAACTAGGTGTAGTAAGGGAATGCAATGACAAGAGGAAAAAAAAAAGAAGAGTTGTAGGAACAATGTGAAGTGAAAGAGAAAACTGTATGCAACTTGAAGGCTCATATGCTCAAATTATGAAAGATAAATCTAAGTGTTAGAGGCAAAATTAGAGAAGATGAAGCAAGCCCCAGGGGCAACGAATAAGGGAGATGGAGTAGGCAAAGTGACCGAAAGAGAAGGCCCACCAGCAAAAGATTCAGCAACTAGTGGAGTTTGAAAATGAGATAGAAAAATCCGCACATAACTATGCCCAACTCCAAAAGCAATTAGCCTATGAAGTGCAACAAAGAAGCATCCTTGGTCAAACTTGACAAGAAAAACAAACCATGCTAGAAATCCTTGAGAAATGGCAAAATCAAGGGCTAGAGGTAGCAAGGGAAAATGTGAATCAGTGGGAAGAAAAGAATGTGAACGCACTGCAGAACATGGCTACCTATTTAGTGCAAGAAAAGTGTGAAAGAGGCCTAGTAGTAGAAAGAGCTAAGGAAATTGAGGCAGTGATGCAAGTTCAACAACAAGGCTTCATCAACACATTACTTGAGGTGTGGCAACTATGTGAGGATGACACAATGGACAACCTTAAGAAGAAGCTATAACTCACTAGGTAGGTACTCACACAAAGTTTGGAGGTGATAATTCCCCACCAAGAATATAGCATGACAAAGGAAGAATAGGTGTACATGCTTAGGGAAATGCAGATCTTCGTAGATGAATTGAAGATGATTGGAATAAACATAATTGAAGAATGCATCCCCACCACCATAAACCACCATAGAAACAGAAAGAACAGTCACCCCTCCATGAAATATTATGGCAAACTTGCAAAGAAGAAGAGAACAGGTGGAAATAAGTAGAAGGATACTTACTACCACTACCCAACTAGTGTCAAACATACCCTTTCCATAGAGTGAAGAGTACTTTTAGATCAGTTGGGATAGAGGACTTGTCACTCGAGAACAATGGCAAGCTCAATAATCACCTATGCAATATACTTGTAACTTTTTGCATGGGCTCAGAAAGGTGCTCCCTTTGACAATTGTGCAAAAGGCAATTCAGATGTCATTAAGGTTAGGGAAAAGATGACCAAAATAAATGATTTAGGACCTTGGATTATGGCAATGCAAATCAGCAGATTATTGGTACGAAAAGGTTTTTGAGATACAATGAAGTATAAAAGATTATGAGTCTCATTCTACTTGGAGAAGAAACATCTTGGATGACAACTTGGAAGCATGGGTAGCCTTTTGTAGCTCATTACCCTTCAAAAGAGGGAACCCCAATTACATGCCTTATCTTAGGCGATATGGAGTTGATTACAACTCGGCAAGGCATGGTAGGCATGACTTCCCTTTGAGATACAATGTCAATGCATTAAGGTTGGAAGACAACCTTAAGTTTCGAGAGAAGGCTCTAATCCCTTCCTTCAAAAGATTTGTAGAATATTTCTCTTCCTTCCCAGATGCCGCTTTTATTTACAATGTATAATTATTTAAGATTGCTTCTTCAATTGCTCAATCAAAATAAGGTGGCAGAAGAGGAGGGTCTCCACCCATTGTTCTTTGATGTGAATGTAGGAATAGATAAGTATGCCATATTGAGATTACTCCTTCATGCTATTGCTACCAACATACTATTTTGAGCTACTAGAAGACATGGATGTTGGCTAGTTCACCAGTTGTAGCCACCCTTTTCTCCCAACACCCTTGGTAGAAATATATACACTGAAGACCTATATGATGAGCAAAGCCTACCCATAAAGATAATTGCAACCACTACCTTTAGCACCAACCAGGGATCACAAAGGGCCCTAATGAGGTCCTCCTTATTAAAAAAATAGAGAAAAAAGAAAAGAAAAAAAGGAATCTAGGACCACACATAGTCACAACACTTAAGGGACTGTAACCCCTAGCCCTTCCCTACTTCACTTAACTTAGTGCACATCAAGGGTAGGACGTCCCAAGAATTTTGGTAGATTTGTCTCCCTGAGTTTTGGATCACACTTTCCACCAACATTAACTAGGTCCTCAAGTGTAAGCCAATACTCTAAGCTTGCTTGGGTGTGTGATTCATCTCCTAGTTATACTCGCATGAGCACAAAAGCCAAATAAGAGTGAGATAAACACTCCCCTAGATAGTGCACACACCCTTATATGGTAAGAACATAGTTTGAAGAGTAGCACAATGAAACCAGTAACATTGGTGGCCCATATCATCTTGATCCTTTCCTCTTCTACCTCAATAGCAAGCCTTTTTGTGAAGACTAATTTGAAGCTAATTTAGTCCCCACACACAATGGCCTAAAGCACAAGGACACTACTAGTGTTCTCTACACCTGCAAACCATACATGGATCCCATTGGACCTCAAAGTGCCATAGGACTGGCAGTCGGATAAGAGGGGGTAATGTTAACTCCTTTTAGGATGAAAGCAGTGGAAGAAAGAAAAAAAGTCTAATTTTTTTCCGAAGTGCAAGTGAGTGCAGGAGTAAGAGTTTGAATTGGACCAAACAAGGAAAATAAATCAAATTGTATGGGCGCATAGGCTCCCTTCTGTGCAAGTTGTAAAATCAAAGAGTTCATAATGAGGTATAGAATAATTTGTGCTTTGTATGCTAAGAAAGAGTACAACTCATGTATTGAGAAAGGGCCAATGTTGGACCAAAGGGTGGGTGGATGCCCAAAAAAGAGGGCATGTACATAAGCCAAAAAAAAGGATAAGCTCATTCTTAGAGTATGTAAACTTGTGGCTCTCTCCTTGCACTTGTGTCTATCTTGTTTTGTGTGAGATAGGGATAGAAGGAATAAGAGAGAGGGAGAGTGTGAGTGAGAGTGAGGGACCGCTTAGAGAAGCTCTTGCTTCTATTCTCTTATCTTCATACAACAAACACAGTGGGTGAAGCATGCAAATGGAGCTTGTTCGAGTGCATTCCTTAGATTGTGGAGCTATTGGTAGATTCCTGTGGCTAGACTACAACAAATGGATTGATCAGTAAGCTCACTAGATTCAATTAGAGAGTACACATTGATTTGAAACACTTGAATCAATAAGTGGTCCGTAGGCTCGGTAGCGTTACTCATGAGAGTGCAAATAGCCTTCTTATTTCCATTTGCTCAACCATTTGATCAGTGTAAGGTAGTGGATAATGGTCTCTCTTTGTAGAAGTATTTACTTTTCTAGAATTCATGTATACTCTTATCTTTTGATTTTGTTTTAGTAGCACAATGATTGATGATATCACTCCATATGCTACACACACACACACACTCACTCACTCACACACTCTCTCTCTCTCTCTCTCTCCAAAATTATTAAGAATAAGTGTTTCTACAAGTATATATATACATTAATATCAATGTTTGTATCACCCATTGTGTTTTACAACTACTTGCAACTCTTCTTTCTAATGTCTCGTTCATGGCTTTGAGGAGCCTTTGAAAGTGGATATGACCACATTGGTATAGATAATGGATGTGTATATATCTTATGATATGAAGCTAGTTGTTGATTCATTATTTGAACTTTTTTCATTTTTTTCCTCTAGAAGCTAAGAAAGGACCAATTGAAGCAACCTCAAGATCCCCTTTTGATGGTATCAATAATATTCTATGAAATATACTTCTTCTTTTTAAGTGTTTAGATAAGCTCATACTAATGAGTATATTTCTTTGACTTTTATGAAATATAGTCCTATTAATCACAACATCAAAGATACCCATCACAATCATCATAATGTTCGTTAATAACAATATTAGCAAGATCATCATAATCATTATCACAATCTCCATCATCATTTTCATCATCAACAAATCAAGTGCACTTAGTTATCAGTTGCCTATCATAGTAGTTGACTCGGATCACCCTGGTGCATCACATTGCCCTACTTCTTGAATTTTGATTGCAAAAGGCTCGGGCAACAAGCCTAAGTCCAAGGGGTCATAGCTTAGAGCTAGCTCTCTGAAGGTGGCATCGAGCCATCTAATGCAATCAACCATGTCATCCCCTGTATTTACGGCTAGATCTGAGGCCAGTGTTAAAAAAAGACTTTCGCTCGTAGGAGGGTTTAAGACATGCTGGTGGTTGGGGTTTGATGGCATTAGAGCCTTTGACTGTGGGTAGTTGTGGTTGCGGGTGTGCCTTGGGTAGCGGTTGGGCTCCTAGCTTAGGGCTGGGGGAGTAGCAGCCACTTCTGATGGACAGCTGCCTTCAGAGTGGACCCTTGTTGTCAGATGGACTTTAGTGGGCGATGTGTCATGCGATGGTGTCTGTCGTTTGGGCCAATAGGCTTGTTTGAGTCTCTCGGGCATATGCGTAGATGGGCTTGATGGATGTGGTCCTGGGGAGCATTGCGGCTCGTGGTTTTTGAGGTTTGATGGGGCTGGGGGTGATCAAGCTCGGGGGTAGCATATGAGTGGTGGTCTTGGCCAGGTGGGTTTTAGGGATATACAACCAGGTGTTTCTCTCATAGTAGCCTTGCGCGTGCAGGAGAGCTTTGGAGGCTCACCTGCACCGGATCATGCCTTGATTTCTGTTAACTGCACCTTGGTGTCCTAGGTTTAGAGCTATGGGTCTTATGAGGTCGTGTGTGATGACTCCTAGGCGGCGATTGTTGCTGTTTAGGCCTCCATTGGAAACTATGCTGTTGAGCCTTAGCTTTTGTCACCACGAGTGGTGATGGGGGGCGGCCGGGCACTATCCTTCTCCTTAGATTCAGATGCTAATAGTTCTATCAGTGGTCGTGTGGACTGCTCCATCGCGCCACCCTTCCTGAAAGGTGTATCAATGCGGATGTTGCCTATGGCGAGGTGAACGCGTTGTGACTCATAATCGACGTGGCAACGAGTTTGCTTCTTGAAGGTTTGCCCTAGTAGCATCTTCGTGCTTGCGTCCTTGGTGTTTGGCAGCACGTACAAGATCATTGGTACAGTTTTAGTCTCGATAGAAACGATGGCCCTGCACTTGCCGAGGAGTGCATAGGAGCGGCCTCCATACAGGTTTAACCTGGCGTTAGTGGATTGTAGTGAAGGTTTGCCAAGTTGGGTCCAATGATCGTGAGTTAGGACATTGAAGTCCGCTCCCTCGTCAATTAAGGCATTGAAGATGCATGCCTGCTTGGTAGTGATCGTGATGTGCAGGTATGCAGGTTCCATGATTTTCTCATCCGCGTCATTGATTTCAGTGATGGTGGCTACATGGATGTTGACTGGTGGTTCCAACATTGGTGGTTCATGCAAAGGATGCGCGGGGGATAGTATTTCTTGACACGGCTGCCATTGAAGAAGCCAATTCCGTCTCGCCGGCTAGAGTTTCGAGCTCGACGTTGCCCGTTTGGCTGATTGCACGGATCCTGGAAGGTCCAAGACCCCAAAACTTCATTTTTTTCTTGTGCCCCTTGACTGAGTGTATAGGAGCACTAGGTCGCCTTGTTCGAAGTCACGTTGCTTGACATGTTTGTCAAACCAGCTCTTGCGTCGTGCCTTCTCGCATATGAGTGCATGAGTGGTTAGAAGACGGGTCTCCGAGAGGCGTTCGAATTCTACTAGGCATTGCATCCATGCTTCCTTTCCTTCCCATCGCTCCTGAACCGCAATTCATAGGCTAGGCACGAAGAATTCTATGGGGAGAATTGCTTCGGTTCTGTAGGTGAGCCTAAAGGGGGTCTGTCCGATGGCTATTTTGTAAGCCGTGCATGTAATATTTCCACACAATAAAAGTTAGTTGGTTAGTTTGAAAGTTAGTTAGTCAATTAATAAGTTAGTAACATTACTAACTAAAGACTAACTAAGGTAAAAACTAAATAACATTAATTATTAATAATTTTTATTTAATTTAAAATATTTTATTTAGAAAAATTGAGAGTCATAAATCCGATATTTTTCTCAGATTGAAAAGGACTGTAGCCACCCTTCAAGTAAGTTACAACGTGAACGAGACTTATGAGCTATATTAATCACTAGTATTAATGTGTATAGTTTGGATGGTCAAAAAATATTAGATTTTGGGCAAAACTAGTATATTTTAGATCTTTTAGATATTATCCAAAAAAAGATATGGAGATTTTTAGAACTGGATATCATTTAAAAGAAAAGACAAGTGATGTTTTAGTTAGTTTTGGAGAATTTATAAAAAGAAAAATAAAGAAAAGTGATTTCCGAAATCGTGAGCGCCGCCGTCGAGGTCCACAGATAGAAAACAACACTTCGAACAGAGAAAAGAAGGAGTGAACTAAGAGCTTTCTATCTAAGTGTCTTGGAGTTTTACCCCCCTTTTTTCGGAGCCAATGGAACCATAAGATTTATGATCTGAGCATCAGATCACTGATCTTTCCAAGATCCCCCTCCACAAAGAGCTCCACCTCTCAACCACAAGCCCTCTTCTCTAATTCACTATAAATATGAAGCATGGGAGAGGCATAAAAAAGCATAAGGAGACCCCCAAAGGCTGCAAGAGAGAGGGAGAGAGAGTATACCCCTCCAAGAGATTGTGAGAGAGAGCTTGAGAGAGAGAGAGAGAGAGAGAGAGAGAGAGAGAGAGAGAGAGAGAGAGAGAGAGAGAGAGAGAGAGAGAGAGAGAGAGAGAGAGAGAGAGAGAGAGAGAGAGAGAGAGAGAGAGAGAGAGAGAGAGAGAGAGAGAGTTACCCCTAGAGGCTGCAAGGAAGAGAATTAGCTCAACTCCCTCTATCTTGATCCTTGACTTAACCATCTTCTCTTACGCTCTCCCATCTTGAATCTATTCCACGGTTGCGGATGACAATCCTGCAACTAGCAACAAGGATTCGGGCAAAGGCATCACTGTCAATCCAACTACGGTTCCGGTCGTAAGTAATGTATTTTCAAATTGATAGATGCTTGCTTTGATTCTTGTATGAGATACGTTAGGCCACATACTACGATGCACGAGTATAGGCCATGGGAAAGGATAAATTTCATCTCACCTACTCGGAAGATGGAATTTGTGAAGTGCATATATCAAGGGAAGATAATTGCAGCTAGTTACATATGACTTATTTGCTGGTAGAGTAATTACAAGGAAGAATTAGTCAAGGGTTATGAATAGCATAGTCGTCAAAAGAACAACATTAAAAGATTGTGCATACAAGTGCTAGATTAAAGTATAGTCAAGGGTTACAAATAACATAATTACTAAAATAATTTGACATTGAGAATCATGAATAGAAAGTACTAGTTTAAAGTTTAGATACTTCAAAAGTACTTAGCTTAAGAGCCCAAATATTAAGAAGAACTATACTCTAGCTCAAGGCAAGGCATGTTAGAGTCTAATTACTTGAGATAATCTCGTACTTATCTTATCAAATATTTACACGTTATGTCTATAACATGTTTTGATACATGAGAATAATATCATGTTTGCCTCATGACTTGACTAAGAGCTAATACAAGAAATTAATCATAAGGATTAAAACTAAGATGTTTTGAGATCCTTTGGATAACTATAATCCAATTGAGGGTTGGGTTATCGATTAATGTAAGTGACCTATAGAACTTACGTCATGAATAGTGCTTGAACCCTTAACATGTGCCTTAGCCAAAGGAAGGAAGTGTTAAGAAACATTTTGCACAATATTGCTCTTAGATCCCAAGGGAAAGAACAAATATGCAATGGAAATGTTATGTCGTCTTTTCTTGCATTGTTTAGGAAGAATGCAATTGGTTTTGTTGGTTGATCGAAATCCAAAATGCTTTTACATTCAACTAGTTGTTGCTTTGTTGTTTGGATGATTATTCCAAGGGCTTGTGATTTATGGTAAATGCATGGCAAGGGTATCTGATGACAAGTTGCCATGGGAACAAATGAATGTTTTCTTGGAAAATGATATTAGGACTGAATGCCTTGTTTGTGCTTGATCCTTAAAGGATTGAATTAAGGAAAGATATATTGCACGGGTGGATCACCTCCATGATCGCACCGCGGATTAACCCGAGAGGGCACTGCTCGATTCATGGGCCAAAGGTCGAGTGGTGAAAAGGCCAACCACGGGAATGATGTTTCGCTCCTAGACAACTTGCGGGTCAGTTGGAGCTCTAGACACCCCTTGCTAGGTCTAGAATGGAGTTGAAGACCTCCGTGGCCCCCAACGTCTGGGCATGTTGGGAGATCCTATTCTAGATAAAGGATTGAGTTTGTGGTGCCATGTGATTTGGACCAGTTACTTCTGCAGGGCAGAAGGGATACTTCTGTTGGACAAAAGCGATACATAATTTCTCCTATATGGGTGGGAGACAAATATTAACTTGAAGATAAGTTAAGGAACTTGTTTGAACTTGTTTGTCAATAGATTGCTTTGCTCTGTTTTTGTGTCTGTGCTATAAGTTATGCGAGCAAATCCCGTTCCCTAAAAGGCTTAATTAATGAAGCTGACTTTAAGTGTCACACATAAATGTGGTAGGACCTAATTAGAAAACTAAAGCTATTAAGGGAAGCAGGTGGGCGGAAACCCCGACGGGTCCGTCCTACGGCAGGGTGGTCCCAAAAAACTGGAAGGCTTCTCACAAGATTTTATCGTCATTCGACCTTTAGGTATTGTTATGTTAGAAACCGATTCATGCCATTTTAGGGGACGGGAATGGGACTATGCCCTATGGGCAGAGAGGTTGAGCAGTGCATCCCTCTCATTTCCCATTCTCTTTGAACCAAGTGCGGCATGTGTCTGCTTCGGATTGGGTATCTCTGCGTAAAGTAGGATGTCCAAAACTCGACACTAGAATGCTAACAGGAGACCTTGACAACTAGGAACCCAAATTTCAGGTCGATCCTAGTGGGTTCGGTCGTGAACGTTCCGTTGCGAGGCAGATTCAAGAAACCCTACGCGACAAAACTCGGAACATTCCCTAGGAGTGCCAAGCAGTGACGCTTAGATTCGTTTCTCGATAGACCGCTAAAAGAGTGCCTGAAAAGCCAATGGGCGGGCACCTCACAGTTGGTATCAGAGCGAAACTTTGTAATGATACGTGATTGATTAATGTATGGTTTGTAGACATATCCTAAACAAAATAATCTTAGTATGGCTTGATTGTTAGGCAGCTTCTGTACCCATGAATGTTGACATGCAAGAGAAGAATTTCTTTCTCAAGCAAATTAAGGCACGCGAGTTTGATGGAGAAGGGATAGACATCGCAGCAGAGGAAGAGATTTGGATTGAGTCGATGGATGACTATTTATTTGCTTCGGGAAGTGCCTCTACCAATCAAGCAATGATAGCCAAACTTAAGCTAGTTGGCCAGGCTTGGTTATGGTGGAAGCAATGGTGCAAAGATCAAGGTATTTTAGAAGCCGGTGTTACTTGGGTTCAGCTGAAAGATGCTGTACATGGACAATACCTTCCGCCAACCTACCAGACTTTGAAGATGAATGAATTCTTCAAGCTAAAGCAACTAGAATTAACTTTGGAAGCTTACTACTCAAAGTTTGTAAACCTACCAAAATACGCACCACCTATGGATATTGCGCAACAAGTATCCAAGTTTTGCCATGGCCTAAACACTCCTTTGAACCGCCATCTTGAAGCAATGCATCCAACAGACTTGCAATACGCATTACTTCGAGCAAATCCAATCGTCCAAGAACTTAAATCGAGAAATTGTAGTAAAGATGACTCTCGAGATTTGGGTAAGAGATGCCATACATGTGGAGAGATAGCGCACATCCGTAGGAGATGTCCCTACCATCAATGTTTCCATTGCAATGAGCTAGGAGTTGTCCAAGCAGATTACCCTCACTTAAGTCTAGAAGATACGGAGCCTCCAAGAAAACGAAGCTACACAAGTGTAGTCTTCAAATATATAGAGGAATCAGATGAAGACGAAGACTTAGAACCTACTATACCACTTCAGGATTATCAGAAATCCTAGAAATTTTGTCGATATGAAATACAACTTGTATCGGAATAAACTTTACTCTTGTAACTATAATTAACTTGATTATTATGAGTTGCATCTATTTTGAGCCTAGAACTTGCAAATGATTAGAGATACTCTGGCAAGGAATGATAGTTATAATGTGCAATGAATTTCTTTTAAGTCATTACTTCTCAACTAACATAGATTGGGTCTTACCAGAATGTCAAAGCTTGGAAGTATTCTTTAGTATTACAAGCAAAGCCAATTGTCCATGGAGCTTAGCCCCGAACTGAGGACATGACAATTTGGAAATGTAGTTTCCAAGATAAAGGACCATTCCAATCTGCTAAAAGAATCCTAGGACAATTTGGTCTAAAGAAGAAAATCCTACCAAAAAGGACAACTAAGAATCTTATGACCACAAGTGATAAAGCTCTGCGCTGTTTCTATTGTAGGGAGTTAGGTCATTTCAAAAGGGAATGTCCAAAGCACCCTAAACACCAATGCTCCGAGTGCCACAACATTGGATATAACTATATCAATTGTCCCAACAGAACTCAAAGAGAACTTGAGCTTACAAGAAAAGAAGTTGTACAAGCTCTAGTGATTTAGAATATACCAAGTGCTTAGGAAAAACCTAGAAGATATCCATGAGATGTAATTACAATAAATTTTCTATTGTAACCAAGACTCGGATATATCAAATACCATAGGTTGTTGTTTCAAAAGACCGCATGCATGTGAGTGATTAGAGTAGCGCAACGAAAGCATGGTAGGTCCATAACCCATAGGTTTCAAAATGATACCCCCCCGTTTCTCTCGAGATGAGGACATCTCGATTTCTCTAAGGGGAGGAGGATGTAGTATTTCCACACAATAAAAGTTAGTTGGTTAGTTTGAAAGTTAGTTAGTCAATTAGTAAGTTAGTAAGATTACTAATTAAAGACTAACTAAGGTAAAAACTAACTAACATTAATTATTAATAATTTTTATTTAATTTAAAATATCTTATTTAGAAAAATCGAGTCATAAATTTGATATTTTTCTCGGATTGAAAAGGACCGTAGCCACCCTTCACGTAAGTTACAACGTGAACGAGACTTATGAGCTATATTAATCACTAGTATTAATGTGTATAGTTTGGATGGTCCAAAAATATTAGATTTTGGGCAAAACTAGTATATTTTAGATCTTTTAGATATTATCCAAAAAAAAGATATGGAGATTTTTAGAACTGGATGTCATTTAAAAGAAAAGACAAGTGATGTTTTAGTTAGTTTTGGAGAATTTATAAAAAGAAAAATAAAGAAAAGTGATTTGCGAAATCGCGTGCGCCACGATCGCAGTCCACAAATAGAAAACAACACTTCGAACAGAGAAAAGAAGAAGGAGTGAACTAAGAGTTTTCTAACCAGCAACAAGGCTTCAGGCAAAGGCATCACTGTCAGTCCAACTGCGGTTCCGGTCGCTCGTAAGTAATGTATTTTCAAATTGATAGATGATTGCTTTGATTCTCGTATGAGATACGTTAGGCCCCATACTATGATGCATGAGTATAGGTCATAGGAAAGGATAAAGTTTATCTCACCTACTCGGAAGATGGAGTTTGTGAAGTGCAGATATCAAGGGAAGATAATTGCAGCTAGTTACATACATATGACTTATTTGCTGGTAGAGAAATTACAAGGAAGAATTAGTCAAGGGTTATGAATGGCATAGTCATCAAAAGAATGACATTAAAAGATTGTGCATACAAGTGCTAGATTAAAGTATAGTCAAGGGTTACAAATAGCATAATTACTAAAAGAATTGGACATTGAGAATCATGAATAGAAAGTACTAGTTTAAAGTTTAGATACTTCAAAAGTACTTAGCTTAAGAGCCCAAATATTAAGAAGAACTATATTCTAGCTTAAGGCAAGGCCTGTTAGAGTCAAATACTTGAGATAATCTCGTACTTATCTTATCAAATATTTACACGTTATGTCTATAACATGTTTTGATATATGAGAATAATTTCATGTTTGCCTCGTGACTTGACTAAGAGCTAGTACAAGAAATTAATCATAAGGATTAAGACTAAGATGTTTTGAGATCCTTTGGATAACTATAATCCAATTGAGGGTTGGGTTATCGATTAATGTAAGTGACCTATAGAACTTATGTCATGAATAGTGTTTGAACCCTTAACATGTGCCTTAGCCGAAGGAAGGAATTGTTAAGAAACATTTTGCACAGTATCACTCTTAGATCCCAAGGGAAAGAGCAAATATGCAATGGAAATGTTATATCGTCTTTTCTTGCATTGTTTAGGAAGAATGCAATTGGTTTTGTTGGTTGATCGAACAACATCCAAAATGCTTTTACATTCAACTAGTTGTTGCTTTGTTGTTTGGACGATTATTCCAAGTGCTTGTGATTTATGGTAAATGCATGTCAAGGGTCTGTGATGACAAGTTGCCATGGGAACAAATGAATGTTTTCTTGGAAAATGATATTAGGACTGAATGCCTTGTTTGTGCTTGATTCTTAAAGGATTTAATTAAGGAATGATATATTGCACGGGTGGATCACCTCCATGATCGCACTGCGGATTAACCCGAGAGGGCACTGCTCGATTCATGGGCCAAAGGTCGAGTGGTGAAAATGCCAACCACAAGAATGATGTTTCGCTCCTAGATAGCTTGCAGGTCAGTTGGAGCTCTAGACACCCATTGCTAGGTCTAGAATGGAGTTGAAGACCTCCGTGGCCGCCAAAGTTTGGGCATGTTGGGAGATCCTATTCTAGATAAAGGATTGAGTTTGTGGTGCCATGTAATTTGGACCAGTTACTTCTGCAGGGCAGAAGGGATACTTCTGTTGGACAGAAGCGATACATAATTTCTCCTGTATGGGCGGGAGACAAAGATTAACTTGAAGATAAGTTAAGGAACTTGTTTGTCAATAGATTGCTTTGCTTTGTTTTCATGTCTGTGCTACAAGTTATGCGAACAAACCCCATTCCCTAAAAGGCTTAATTAATGAAGCTGACTTTAAGTGTCACACATAAATGTGGTAGGACCTAATTAGAAAACTAAAGCTATTAAGGGAAGCAGGTGGGCGGAAACCCCGACGGGTCGATCCTACGGCAGGGTGGTCCCAAAAAACTGGGAGGCTTCTCACAAGATTTTATCGTCATTCGACCTTTAGGTATTGTTAGGTTAGAAACCGATTCATGCCGTTTTAGGGGACCGGAATGGGACTATGCCCTATGGGCAGAGAGATTGAGCAGCGCATCCCTCTCATTTCCCATTCTCTTTGAACCAAGTGCAGCATGGGTTTGCTTCAGATTGGGTATCTCTACGTAAAGTAGGATGTCCAAAACCCGACGCTAGAATGCTAACAAGAGACCTTGACAACTAGGAACCCGAATTTCAAGTCGATCCTAGGGGGTTCAGTTGTGAACGTTCAGTTTGCGAGGCGGATTCGGGAAACCCTACGTGACAGAACTTGGAACATTCCCTGGGAGTGCCAGGAAGCGACGCTTAGAATCGTTTCTCGATAGACCGCTAAAAGAGTGCCCGGAAAGCTAATGGGCAGGCACCTCGCAGCGCAGTAAGCCCACAAGGCCGCCATCAGCTTGTTATCCTAGTCACTGCGTGAGGCCGAGACTACCTTGGTTAGGACATTGACAAGAATCTTATTTGTGGATTTCGCCAGGCCGTTTTCTTGAGGGTAGTATGGAGAGGATTTCTGATGGATAATTAGGAAGGTGGATAGGAGATGAGTTATCACTTCATTGATGAAGTGTGTCCCTGATGAGTAACTAGTTTGATGGGGCATCGGAATCATGAAATCATCTACTCCCATAAGAAATTGGCAGTCATTTGAGCATTGTTCTTTCGGGTTGCTCTCGCCTATGTCCACTTCGTTAGGTAGTATGTGGCCACAATGATGTATTTGGCCTGAGAATACTGTGCAGCAGGGTCGTTGGGTCCCATGAAGTCGATCCCCCATTTTTCGAAGGGTTGTTGTGCAATGACTAGGGTCAACTCCATCTGATCCTTGCGAATCGGGACCTTTGTCTGCCGGGCTGACATTCGTCACAATGCTTAACAAATTGTGCGGCATCACGAAACATCGTTGGCCACCATAGTTGAGATTGCAACACCTTGCGGGCTATTATGTCTCTGCAAAAGTGTCCTCTAGCAATCCCACTGTGTGCCTCTGAGAGCACGTCGTGCATCTCATGCTCGCACATGCATCTATGTATCAATCCATCTTGCCCTAAGCGATATAGCTGGCCTACTATCAACTAATAGGGTTGGATTTTGAGAATAAGTCGCCTTAGTGTTGCCTTTTCTATTGGTCGTTTAGGTAGTCTGTGCTCAAGCAGTTGGACTATGTCATCTGCCCAATATGGTGTTAAATCGGCTTTGAATAAATCCCTCCCGTTGGAGAGGTTAAAGAGGTGGGCGTCTGGCAATTCATCAGTGATGCCTTCTCCAGCGGGTTCCCCTGTGGGGATGCGTGACATATGATCAGCCATGTAGTGTTGTTTCCCCTTTCGTACAACCACCGAGAAGTCAAACTCCAAGAGTAGAAGGAGCCACTAAGCTATGCGTCCTGTAGCGTAGGGTTTTTTCACTAGGTATAACAAGGCTTGATGGTCTACAAAGAAGGTAAAGGGTGTAGCCAATAGATAATGCCATAACTTCTTCACAGCAAACACCATGGCCAAGCCCTCTCTTTTAGTTATCGACCGAGTAATCCATTTACATCTCCATCAGTTGTCGGCTTGCAAAGCTCACTGAATAGTCAATGTTGTGCTCACCAGGTTGGCACAACACTGCCCCCACAGTGATTTTAGAAGCATTGATATGCATGTGGAAGGTTATGGTCCAATCCGGGGCTCGTAGAATTGGTGCTGTGTTTAGAGCCTTCTTTAGCTCTTCATATGCACGTTGGCAGGCTTCAGTCCATTCAAAGACAATCAACAGTCTGTACAAAGGTCTTGCTATCAATGTGCAATTCAATATAAACCGTCGATAGTATCCCGTATGGCCTAAGAAGCATTGAACTCCCTTGTAGTTGGTTGGGGATGGAAGGTTGACAATAGCCCTGACCTTCAAGAAGTCAGTGGCAATGCCATTCTTCGACACCACATGGCCGAGGATGGATCCATGTTTCACCGAAAACTGGCAGTTCAAGGGGTTCAGGGAGAGACGATATAGGCGACACCGATCAAAGACTGCTTGGAGTTTGTTCAAGTGTTCCATCCAGGTCGAGTGAACGCAGAGGTCATCGACAAAGACTTCTAACTCCTTACGAAGCATGTCTTTCAATATGGTACACATGAGACGTTGGAAGGTGGCAGGGGCATTAGTCAACCCGAAGGGCATGACTATGTACGCAAAGATGCTCCACTCGCGGTGGTGAAGGCAGTTTTATGCCTGTCGGTAGGATGCACTTGCACCTGGTTGTATCCTGAGAAGCTTTCCAGGAAACTGTAGGCCTCCTTGCCTGCCACTCTTTCAAGCATGTGCTCGGTGTATGGCAATGGATAGTTATCCCTCTTGGTAGCAGCATTCACCTTTTTATAATTGATGCACACTCTAATTTTTTCATTTTTCTTCATCATCACAATGACTATGGGTGATACCCAGTCCGTGTGCTTAATTTCGTAAATGAATCTTGCTTTCATCAGCTTATCAATTTTGTCCTTGATAGCATGAGCGTGCTTAGGATTCATTGGGTACGGTCGCAGCTTCACCGGTGCTGTATTTGGTGTCATGGGTATGTTATGAGTCACCACACTCGGATCTACCCCTTTAAGCTCTTCCAAGGACCATGCAAACACGTCCACATACTCTCGCAAGAGGGCGACTAGACTCGCCTCCTCGTCCTCAGCCAAGTCATCGGCAACGAAGACTGGTCAGGGTGTCTCCCCTTCTCAGGCTAAGTTCACCACTTTGACCCTGGCTGCCTCGATTGGTTCGCTCGTTTGCCCTTGCCGTTTGGCACCCATCAAGATCACTACCCTATCACCTTTCTTGAATTTCGTAAATTGTTTTGGAAGGTCCCGTGGTTTTTGTTGCTCGTTTGTTCGGGTGTCCCTGGGTTGGTTCGCTCTTTCTTGCTTCAATCGTTTGTGCCTCAAGTGGACAAGTAAGTCCCCGGCTATGCGTTGGGTCTTGGGCGGCCTAGGTATTTTTGGGTCACTATTCGAGCTCACTTCTGACTCAGAGTCGAACTCGCTGGTGGTCGCAGTTCAGATGGTGATTCTGCTCTAAGCACTTGTGTCGCCCCTTGTTGAGCTAGCCTTGCTTGCTCAAGGTCTATGAGACTGCTATGTGTTCTAACCAGGCACGGTCACAATTCATGTGCATGAGTCCTCGCTTTGTCTTGTAGGCACTTCTTTTTTGCGGCTTGGAATCGGCCCGTATTTGTTTTATTTCATATCCCTCCGTGTTGTACTCTATCGAATCTACCTCACCCTCACTTTCATCTCTGAAGGGTTGGCAGTTTTCGTACTCGTCGTCAGAGTCCTCTGCACTAGCCGGTTCGTTGTCGCGTAGGGCTTGGTAATTCTCTTGTCACTGATCTGGGACTAAGGCCCAATTGTACATAAGGTTTAAGTCATGCACTCTAGTCCATTGCTACTCAGATTTGCCTAAGAGGTCCTGGAGAGGTGTGAGGTTTGCTGCTGAGTTGTCACCCAGCTTGTCTGTTAAGTATTCCAGAGCCTCCTGGAGTTCTTTCTTGTTGCTTGGTACTTAGAAGGTGATGGGCTTAGGTCTCCCCAGATGGGTTCCTTCCATCATGCACAATGGTATAGTGGGCGTGCCATCAGTCGCGCCCATCATCTTGATGGCTTACTCATGTGCTTCTTGGTCCGAGAACGGCAGGTCAATTGTAGCAAGGACATGCATCCAATCCCGCTTGTCTTCTGGACATGGGATATACTTGGTCAAGGGCCCATAAGACTTCTTGACCTGACTGTCGCCCTTGAGCATCGAGGAGATGGCATCCAAGTTGACTGGTGAGGTTTTCCAAGTGTCCATCTGCACCCTCACGCTTCCGTCTTGTTGCCTAAGAATATCAAGCCGTTACCCCAATCTTCAATAACTCTGGCATTGCGCATCCAGGGCTGGCCTAACAGGACATTGTAGTCCAACCCCTTCATGACTATAAAGTCAACCAAGAACTGGACACCTGCGATTTTTACTAGCCAGTTTTTAAGTACCCCGAATGGCCTCACCCTCATGCCATTTGCTAGCGTGATGTTAAACTAAGCAGTCTCAACAGGTGGGTTTCCCTAGGTTTGTAGAACCGCATGGTTTAACCCAATAACCCCAGCTCCCGTGTCTATGATCCCCTTTCTTGTTGCGTCTCCTAAGGCTAGGACTAGTAACACTACATGCATCTTGGTGCCTTTTCAAAAAGAGTTAGCGTGAAAGGATTTTGGCTCAAAGTGTAGCGTTAGACTTGGTATTTGTGTTTTTGTGTCCTGATCTTGCAGATTCGACACTTGTTCTCGTGACTCCTCGACCCACTGCTTGAGGTTTCGCCATAGGGTGGGGTGTTGCTTAAGTAGGTCTCCTAGGCTTAACGCCATTGGGGTGGTCACTAGCGTGGTGAGGATACTGCTGGTTGCTCATCCCTCTCCTGTGCCGAATTGTCCTAGCCAATGGCCATGACTAATTTGTGGGCCTTCAGCATTAGGGCTTGCCCTAAGGGGTGATGTCTGGGGTGCAGTTGCCCTTCCTGACTTTGGTTGAGGGGGTGAGTCTACCGAGGTCATACTGATGAGATCCTCGCTCCCATCCTCTAGGATGGGCTCATCATCTCTTAAGTCCGCTTGTGCCTCTTTTACCCAGTCCCTCACCTTCTCTATGGCCTCGAGTTGGCTCTTTGGATGCGGGTACTCCCCTTTTCGGTTGTCTTGGGGGTTGAAGTTTCCATCTCTGCGTCCTTGACCTTCTTTCCAACAAGTAGAGTTGTAGCACTCTCAGCTTTCAATGCGATCTTCACCTCCGACCTCCTCTTCCTTTGCCTGCGGCTCTTTTTTTCCATCGAGGCTGCATTGAGGTTGCTAGGCCCTGGTAGAGATATGTCGGCCTACTTTGTTTGGGCACGGGTCATGATCTGCAACGGGATGGGTGTGACCTCCCCATCAAAGGTTCTCGATGCCAAATAGCCCCAATGGGCCATATGGTATTTTGGTTGAATTTGTAGAAGGTTTTCTCTTTGGGCAATCGACGAAGAGGTGGGTGATTCCACACTCTACACACCTTATGTCAGCCTTGTCTCTCTTTTTGGGCAACGCGATGAGACATGGCCTGGGTGTCCAAGGTCCAATAGATGATTCGATCCTGCGTCTGCCCCCCTAGGCCTCTACCTCATCCCCTTCCTAACGCCATCACTGGTACTAGTCGATAATCCATGAGGACAGTGTTACCCTCTTTGTCGTGAGAGACATAAGGGTACAAGTAAGTCTCTTCCTCATTTGGCTCTTCCACATAGTGGACTGGAGCATCACTCGGTGGATGGGCCACATAGGGACCAAGCGGCCTAGGTATACCTGTGGGGTTTATGTCCATCATGGGGATAGCCGGCTTCATGTACAAAGGAAGGGCCAATGGGCTCCCCTTTCGAAAAGTGGTTGCGGTCTGTTTGCTAGGTAAGGCTGACCATATGGTTGGGTGTACGGAAGTCTCCTGGGCAATATGCAGTGCATAGCGTCGTGACCGAACTTGCCGCAGTTAGCGCAAGGTCTCGACCAAGGGTCTTGACACTCGGCTGGCAAATGATTTCCACCACAGTACACACATTGGATGTGTGGCCGCATTGGTCATCTCCACAGGTCTTGCAACTTGACTATCTCCATCTTGACGTTAGCCAAGTTGTGGTTCATCTCAGTGGCCTTCCCCTTATCTTGGGATGATGGTGCAGGTGGCTCACCAGAGGTTGGTGCTCTTTCCAAACCTCATGAGCTGGTTTCTTCTGAATTGGAGTTCTTGGAGCTCCTCTCTTTCAGTTGGTCATAAACTCTGATAGCTTTCTCAAAAACCCTAGCTAGCACGTCTCGCTGCAAGCTCGAGTTGACTGTCAAAGTCTTATACAGTTCCTCGTTTCAAGTTCCGCTGATGAACAAAGTTGAAACTGCTCTTTCAGTCGATCGTTCATTTGTAGGGATTCTCTTGAAGAGGCTCCTTACGTGGGTTACGTAATTGCGAATGTCCTCCTTCTCTTTCTGCTTGACATTCATCAATCGCACCAGTAGATTGTCGAAGTATCTAGGCTCGGCAAATCTCTTAATGAAGAGATCCTTGAGACTATTGAAGTTTGCCCGCTTTGCAGCGTCTAAACTTGTATACTAGGTCCTGCCCTTGTCACCTAAGTAGAGTCCGAACGCTTGAGAATGCTGAGTCAGGTCGCTAAGGCCATTGGATTCGCAGACTTGCTCAAACTGCTCTACAAAGCTATATGGATCGTCATGGGGTTGGTACTTGTCGAGTTGCTTTGCGACTATCGGGATTTTAGACTGGCTCTTAGAGCCTTGGGTTGCTCCTAACCTTGCCATAGCAGTGAGGTTGCTAATGATGCAGCACTTTGCTCTGCTGTGGTGTTGTCTAACAAGCACTTCATAAGAAGTTCGCTTAGCGTTAAGTCTCCTTCTAGGGCTCTCTCGTGATCCATTTTGTTTCTGCCAGCTAAGTTCAGCACTCGCTGTACCTCATGCAACTCCATGCTTTGCCTTTGGCTCCTGACCTACTGGTCTCTACTATACGTGGCTATGCCTTGCAATGCCTTATGGGCTAGCTTCCTCTCTTCTTCTAAGTCTGCGATGATAGCATCTGCTATCCGACCGTGGTGCTCATATCGGGTGTGTGCATCGTAGCTACTGACCAATTGTTGAATAGCCTCTGGGAAGATGCCCAAGTTGAGTTCCTCGTTAGACCTGAGATTCGAGCTTTCCTCCACCATGGTCGAGTTCTCGTGCTTCACCAAGCTAAATCCCCTTTGCTTGCGCCGCTTGCTTGGTCCTACTTTGCGTGTTGATGGTTTGTCTCCGTTCGTGGGTTCTGTCTTATTTGTGGGTTTCTTGAGTGGCTTATCTGAGTGAGTTACTTGACTTATTAAATGTAGTTCTCAAGTCATCTCCACTCCATGCGGGTGTTCTTTTTGGTGTACATGTGTTCAATCAGGCTTTTAGTTTTTCTTAAGTGCCCTTCAAGTGCAAAAATCAACAAACAACCTCTAAGCGTCTCATGCACTCTTGGGCCTAATAGGCTTGGTAGGTCGAATCTCTAGCCATCTAGGAGGGATTTAGGGCCTCTCGGCTACGTTGCCTTGCCGTTTCTTTTGGGCTCAATCAGGGTTTTATGGCTCGATGGGTTACCTCTAGGTCTCTGGGTTTCTAGGTATCGTAACAGCCCACTCAAACTGTTAAGTAGCCATGCCTTACGATTTTGTCTACTCGGTGTGCCAGAATCAGGCCTTAAGCGTCAGGAAGGCTTACGATAGGTTGTGCGGCTGAGCTCCAGTTGGGTCAAGTCAAATCTATGAGACTGAGTTGGGGCACACACTCGGCCCAACTGGTCTGAATTGCAGGGGCTGAGCGGGTGACTTAGACGCGGGCCGAATCTCGCCTGTCCGAGTGCAAAAAGTTTTTTCATAGGCTGAGGTTCGAGTGGAGTAACTCAGACGGACCAAGCCAGATGTTGGGTGGAGGGCCGAGTGGACTTGGGGCCGAGTGTTAGTTTGATCAAAGGGCTGAGTCGAGTAATTTGGACGGGCCAAGTTGAGTAATTTGGAAGGGCCGAGTCCAAGGGCCGAGTAGGGTTTTGGGGTCGAGGTCCGAATGGGCGGGTCCGAGGGCCGAGTCTAGGACTCGGCCTAACAAGGGCCATTCGAACGGACCAAACGCGGTGCGACGAATGCCGCGCAATGATGATTTTGATCGAATCTCCCTAGTCAGGCAATCATCCCCTGCATAAAATTCCAGATCCTGGCTAAGGCACCAAGGGAAGTGATTGGCATACCTGGGGTGAGCGGTAGGCTCTCCGACGATGCGGTCGAATCGAATCTTCGCAGGGGCTCTCTCACACACACACACACACTCTCTCTCTCACTCCAAATGAGCTCTCCCTTGGCCTCGTGACCCTTAAACCCCTTCCCAGGCAGGGCTTTGACACTCTCGATCATTCACTTGCCAACATTAAGCATCCCAAGCTAGCTTTTTGCCATTTTTTGCATGTTTTATGCCTTGTTTTGCCCTGTTTGCAATAGTAAACCCTACCCTTTTCCAGTTCGATTTCCTAATGCTATCCTACACTAAATGCAACAAGAATCGAAAGCAACAAACTGAGATGATTTCTCCCTATTTTCCAATCATCAAACAAACTAACCCAAAATACTTGTTTCGAAGATCAAAACACCCAACCTTCCTACCTACCTCAAGCTCTGTTTCGGGGGATAATCCCTTACTTCGATACTTGATATGGGGCGTGCAAGTGCTCAAGCTTGAATCCGTGGCCCCGACAACAACGGAACCAAAATGTGGGAGCCTTTAGTCAGCCACCAAGACCCACGGACCACTTATTGTTTCAAGCATTCCAAGCGAGCTCTAATGGCTACCTCTCACATAGCCGACGCGCCCTCGATCCTAGGAGTGTAGTGAGCTTACCTTGATGCCAATATGAGTTCCCTCCTCTCTTCCACACTTCGATAGCTCCACGATTCTAGATGCTAGCTCAAGAATGCTCAAGCCTCCTCCTTCTCCAAGCTCCAACTTCCATAGCCATGCACGCAAAAGAAGGAAAGAGAAGAGAAGAGGAGAGAAGATGATGAAGAGCTTCACCCCCTTGATCCCTCCCTTCCACTCACTCCCTCCCTCACTCTCACAATCACTTCCTCTCTCAAGAGCACACACAAGCAAGGAGAGGAGAAGAAGAGAAGAGCTATTGTTGGGCACACACCAAAGAATGAGCTTCCATTCACTTTTGAACTTTATATATACAAACCCTAAAACCCCATGGGCACCCATCCTTTTTTACATAACCGACCATTGTGGCAAGGTCCCTTTTTCTAATTCCCTCTTTTTGCTTTGTGCCCTAGGCCTATATTCAACTATTCTTTTACAGGTGGCACAGGAGGGAGCTGGCACTCTTTTACAAGAGTTTTGGAGTTTTTGAGGCGCCTTTTATTTAAAACTACGCTTTTAGCCCCGGCTTAGCTTTGGAGCCCGCCTGCACGCCCTTGCTCCTTTTTCATCTTATTTTTGCTTTTTCATTCATCTTTCCGCCTTCTTGGCTTGAGGTTAACAACAACTCCAAGGCTTGGTGCTCACTTACCCCACTGACTGTCTTCTCACTCGAGGCTTCTTACTATTGAGATGGTTGGTCATTCTCCTTTTCATCACCAACTCTCTCCATGTTGTCCAGGAGAAGCTCACTCAAGAGACAAGAAGAGAGGTGAAGGTCAAAATGTTTTCTTGTTGGTTTTTTCTTCTTCTTCCACACACTTTACAATGTACACAAAGTATAGATAAGATACAACATAAAGGAAAGTGGCCTACTAGGTCAAACAATGCATAACCGACTACACTAGTCGACTAACGCTATAACTATGCCAGCTATAAATAGGTGTAACAACCTGAATATAATAAGTAATGAGTCAGTGGCCATGTGAGAGTCATAATGACCATCGATGTGCTAAGCGTAGACATGTGGACCCATCTAACCAGGTGGTCCATCATTAATGTCCGCATGTGTTGAGCTTGTCATCTCAACACTCCCCCTCAAGCTCAATTGTATCTCTGCAACTCCAAGTAAGCTTCGAAACTTTTGAAGCTTCTCTGTACCCATTTCCTTTGTGAAGATGTCAGCTATCTGATCTTGTGTGCTGACATACACTAAGTCAATCTCACCTGCTAGTACCTTCTCTTTCACAAAGTGGTAGTGTACCTCAATATGTTTTGTCCTGGCATGGAACACAGGGTTCCTAGCCAATTGTATACTGCTCATGTTGTCACAATAAATGACAACTGGACCTTCCATCTGCACATCTAAATCAGCCAATAACTTTTGCAGCCATACTAGCTCACATGCTGCAACAGCAGCACCTCTATACTCAGCCTCTGTATACTCGACAAAGCAAATGTAGATTGCTTTTTGCTGCTCCAAGTAACTACTGCACTACCAAGAGAGAACACGTATCCGTTGGTAGATCTTCTATCAGACATACTACCAGCCCAATCTACATCTGTGTATCCAAACACCTGTACATTTATACCTGCCTCATAGAAACGTCCATAATGTAATGTGGACTTCACATATCTCAATATGCGTCTAATTGCATCCAAATGTGGCTTTCTAGGTACTTGCATAAACTGACTCACAAGACCAACAACATAGCTCAAGTCTGGCCTTGTAATGGTCATGTAGATCAAACTCCCCACTATCCTCCTGAACATAGTAGGGTCTTCTATCTCATCCCCAACATCAGCACTCAACTTTACGTTCTGCTCCAACGGGACTGAAAGTGGTTTGCATGCTATCATACCATACTTGGACAACATATCCAAGCCATACTGTCTTTGGGACAGCCATATACCATCATCACATCTGATCACCTCAATGCCAAGAAAGTACCTTAGCTCACCTAAATCCTTCATCTCAAACTTCTTCTTCAAAAAGTACTTGACTTCAGCAATCCCACTATCACTATCACCTGTAATAATCAAGTCATCCACATAGATGACTACGATGACCAAACCTGCATCTCCCTTTCTCACATAAAGTGAGTGATCAGCATCAGAAACATAAAAGCCAATATTAACAAGATAATCTTTGATCTTGTCAGACCATGCTCTAGGTGCTTGCTTGAGCCCATAGAGCACCTTCTTCAACCTACACACATACGTGGGATGCTCTAAATCTTCATAACTTGCTGGCTGATCCATATACACTTCTTCTTGCAAATCACCATGCAAGAAGGCATTCTTCACATCCATTTGCTGCAACCTCCAACTTTTGGCTACTGCCAAAGCAATCACACATCTGACACTTGTCATTCTAGCAACTGGACTAAAGGTTTCTTCATAATCTATGCCATATGTTTGGGCATAGCCTTTTGCAACGAGCCTAGCTTTGTATGTACTAATAGAACCATCTGCATTGTGCTTAATCTTATAAACCTACTTACATCCAATAGCTTTCTTGCCCTTTGGCAATGATACTAGATCCCAAGTCTTATTGGCCTCTAATGCAGCCATCTCCTCATCCATTGCTGCATCCCAATGTATGACCAACAACATCCTCAAAACAAGTGGGCTCAACATCCTCAACTAGTTTCACCATATAAGCATAATGGTGAGCTGCATAACCTTCAAAACCAAATCTTTTAATAGGATATCTGACCCTGCTAGATCTGCGTACCACCGGATCACTCAATGGAGCCTTTACATTACTATGAGCTCTCTGTACACCTGGTGTCCTGACAGAAGGAATACCAAGCTCATCATCCAAGCTCTCTGAGCCACTAGAGTCTCCATCAAGAACTGCATCAATGCCATCTGACACTTTATTCTTTCCTTTGTCTTTACCTGTAGTGCTACTAGATGCACCTGAAGATGTAGAGCTACTCCTTAGTCTCCTAGACCAAGGACTACTAGATGATGTCTGTGGTCCACTAAGAGTCCGTGATTCTTGCTTTTCAGCCTGCACATGAGTGTCATGATCATCATCATCATCCAATGCATCATCACTAGATATATACCAACTGCTCATTTCATCAAAGATAACATCCCTACTCACTCTGAACTTACATGTGATAGGGTTATAATAGCGATACCCTTTCTGCTCTAAAGAGTATCCAATAAAGACACATTTTTCTGCCTTTGGATCAAGCTTCTTCCGTAGCTCATCTGGCACATGAATATATGCAACACAGCCAAATACCTTCAAGTGTGATACATCAGGCTTCTTGCCAGTAAAGCATTCTTTAGGAGTCATCCCATGAACTGCAGCTGTGGGAGTTCTGTTCATAATATAAACAGCAATATGAACAGCCTCAGACAAAAAATGCTTAGGCATATTCTTTTCAGCCACATCAAGGTGCGTGCAACTTCTGCAATATGCTTGTTTTTCCTTTCTGCAATCCCATTTTGTTGTGGGGTATACCTACATGTGAACTGTCTCTTTATCCCATGAGACCTCAGAAAATCACTGAACTCATTCAAGAGGTACTCTCCCCCTCCATCTGACCTCAAGCATTTTACTTTGAAGCCAGTTTCTCTTTCAACTGCAGCTTTGAAAGTTCTAAAGTGCTCAAACACCGCACTCTTTTCCTTCATAAAATATACCCACAGCTTTCTAGAACAATCATCAATGAATGTGACAAAGTATGAATTGCCTCCAAGAGATACATTTTGTGTAGGCCCCTAAATATCTATATGCACAACATCAAGGATATTTCTTCTTACATCCCTGTCATGTGAAAAGGGTTGTCTTGCCTGCTTACCAAACTGACATGCTTCGCATACCTTATGAAATTCTGTAACTCTAAATGTAGGCAAACCTGTAACCAACCCTTTGGACTGCATTAATTTCAGCCTTTGTACATTTGCATGTCCAATGAGTTTGTGCCAAGTTTAAATATATGCAACAACACCTTTTCCTTTAGCATACATAGCAGCATTCATAGTAGGAATACCAGCATCCATAGTAAACATACGTCCAACTCTACTTCCCTTTGCAACCAACTTGCACTTGTCATTGAAGTCTTCTACAAAGCAGCCCTTTGCATTAAATCTGACTTGCAGCCCTTGCTCTACCATTTGATTGACTGACACCAAGTTCTTTGTAATAGATGGCACATGTAATACATCTGAAAGACTCTTTGTCTTACCATCATGCAAGGACAAGGGAACTTTGTCAATGTGTGAGATTGGGTGGCATGAATCATCACCCGTCTGCACATAACTTGTATTTTGCAAATCTTGCATCTCTCCAAACTATTCTACATGGCTGGTCATATGATTGGATGCACCTGAATCAACATACCAAACATCATCATGTGTTCTCTTTCCTGTAACAGCATTCATCATATGCTGCATAACAAACAAAACGTTCATTTTTGTCTTCATTCTGTCGTGAAGATGATGCATAGTTTCCTTGCTGCAACTTACCATTGCGAATATCATCTTTCTTAGCGTAACATTGGGTTGCAATATGACTTGTTTTGCCACAGTAGTGACACACAATACCATAGTTGTTAGAACCTCTATTCTACCATCCACCTCTTCCTCTAAAGCTCCCCCTGCCTCTAAAGTTACCACGACCTCTTGAAACCTGCATATCGCCAAATTGCCGATTCAATTTGTTTTGCTAGTTGTCACTACCACGTCCTGTACCACGGCCTCTTGAAGAGAACCTGCCGCGTCCCCTTCCTGAACTGGAGTAGAAAGCTTGAATCTTTTTACCACTTTTTTCAGATGTCTCACTCTGCATGTTGATCTCTTCAGTGATCGTAAGGGAGACCAACTCATCGAAGTCTGGAAATAGCTTTCTGACATATACGAAAGTTACAAAGGACTTCCAAGCCTTTTCATTGTTAAGTCCACCCAAGGTAGATGACACCAAATCATCATCATCGGGCATTGCATCAATCGCTGCAAAGGCATCTACAATGCTTCTTACTTTCAGTGCATACTCATTGATAGACATCTTCCCTTTCTTCAATGTATTCAAGTCTTGCTTGAGTTGAATCTTTTGTGCCTTTGTATTTACGGAAAACATACTTTCAAGTATAGTCCAAGCTGCATATGAATTCTCTGCATTTCTAATATGTTTCAGCATATTATTATCAATTACTGCAGATAGCCAATACATGACCTTTTTGTCTTTTGCATTCCATTCCTTCCGTGCCTTTGTCTCTTCTGCAATTGGAGGATCACTCACCTCTGGCTCCTTTTCTTCACATGAAACAAACTCGTAGAGGCCTTTTCCAATAAGAAAGTTCGTGACACGGAACTTCCATGAAGGGTAGTTGTTCTTGTCGAGCTTCTCAATGATGGGGTTTCCATTGTTCTCTGCTATTATCACAAAATTAATACCAAGCAGCAAGCAAATCTTCTACAACCCTCAACCTGTACTACACAGTAATATAAGAGACAGCCTTTTTTTACTGTCTCCTCAACAATACATGCAATTTGCAACCAGTTTGCAGATAAAACTTGTGTTTATTCACTGGTAAACACCTTTGAACTTACAAATTTGAAATCTGTAACATGTACACCTGTATACGATAAACACAACTAAAATTGCAGGATACCTCGAGTAGCGAGTCTGAAATGGGGCTTGAAATGACCTCGGATGGCCAAAATAGCAGTGCGAAAGCCCTAAAGGGTTAATTTGCAGAATACACAACGCTCTTCGCACACACCAAATCTCATTGCAATCTGAAATTTTTTCTCTGCCTTGCTTCCGGTGCCTCCACAGGCACTGTGCAAGAGAAGAAGTAGAGAATGGAAGAGCTTCTTACCCGTTGCTTGCTTGCTCGAATCCTTGGCTCCTCTCCTTCTATTTAGCCTTCAAAACTAGGCTCAATCAGTGGTGCAACTATGATACCATGTCAAGAATCGCGTGGTGGGGGGACTTGCTCAAGATGCTACGCCAAACACACACAGAATGCACAAGGAGAAGCTCACTCAGGAGACAAGAAGAGAAGGGCAAAACGTTTTCTTGCTGGTTTTTTCTTCTTCTTCCACATACTTTACAATGTATACAAAGTATAGATAAGATACAACATAAAGGAAAGTGGCATACTAAGTCAAACAATGCATAACTGATTACACTATTCGACTGGCGCTATAACTATGCCAGCTGTAAATAGGTGTAACAACCTGAATATAATAAGTAATGAGTCAGTGGCCATCTGAGAGTCATAATGAGCACCGACGTGCTAAGTGTAGACGTGTGGACCCATCTAACCAGGCGGTCCATCATTAATGTCCGCATGTGTTGAGCTTGTCATCTCAACACTTCCCCCTGTTCTCCTACTGAAAGCGAGATGGTCGAGCTTGTTGGGGTGGGGGAGCAATGCTCCTCTTGGATTGGTGAGGTCTCCTCTACTACATCTCTTTTTTTCCCCCCTAGAGCTTCCTGAATGATGGCCTTTAACACTCCTCCAAAGCCTATGATCGAAGCCTTGGAGGTAGGTTTTTTCCTCTCGGACTCCACTATGGTAGCCAGAGCCTCCCCTCCGGTGCCACCCTTAGTGTTGTGGCTAGTACCTTTGCCGATACCTATATTGTCTTCTAGACGTAGGTGTTTCAATTCACCTTGTCCACTAGGACATTGGCTACAAGTCTCTCTAGAAATAGTATGCTTATTCTGTTCATGAGAGCATTATATTTCTAGCTTGAGAAAAGGGTGTGGATCATTTTAGCCTATAGTCAAATGGCGGTGTCTAGAAGGTCAGCTAGACTGATTCCATCATTTGTGTGGACCTTGTTTTTATCCATCTCCAACATCCCATACACATCCCTCTTTGGCCTCTTCTCCGACTCCTCTAATAATCCTAGTGCCTTCTCCATAAGAGATTAAGGGAAACTTCCACCTTTCTAGAGGTTTTTCGTTGCCTGATTATCATTGTGCCATTGTTCCTTTGGACATTGAAAGTCCTAAGGAATTCTATACATTTGTTGTGGTCGATATCTTGTCCCACCTTTTCTAGGTAATTGGCAAGGTTACATCGCTTTATCATCTATGCAACAACCTCTTCGGATGTGACTGCTCCTTCCAAATTGTGGATGCTGTGGTATCTTAATTAATTAAATGCTCGGATATCCATGGCTAATCTGTATCTTCTATGTTTCTCCTTCAAGAAGGGGAGCCTCTTGGATTTATCTTGTTGTCCTGCCATTTTGGTTCCTATCATCACACAATATCTCACAATTAGTTTTCTTTAAAGGGCATCTCTTGCACCACGGAAAGTAAAATGACCAGAAGGATCAATATTTGACGATGAGGAATATGGCCCACAAAACGACAATTCTCATAACAATCAATCCACACATTTTTTTGCATTCAAAATTCAATTTCTATTTTGAGTTTTCATCCATTACCCCCCTTCCCCTTGGAAAAGATAAAGAATCCTTCCTAGAATTGTGAAAATCAAGGTGTATGGGCATTCAGTGCGTCTGTGGTGGATGCCTCACTTTCCTAAGAGCTAATCGTAAAACTTGGGGTTATACTCTAGGGTCGCATAGCAGTCAATATCCTGTGGGCGAATGCCTACTTGCATGATATAAGTTAATACATTAGTCAAAAGGTCACTGGAGTTGAGTCGACTTGCAATGTGGAGTTCCTCCTTGTTAGAATTCTATCCAAGTATGGATGAAGCATGATATTGTTTTCTAATGGCCAATTCCTAGTTATAGCCAACACTCTAAATGAGGTAGGGGCCAAGAGGTTGAGTTGAATTTAGAAGTCTTGATGGCACGTCATTGCTCTGCATTGGTCATGATTTGGTAACACTCTTGAGCCCATGAAATGTGCAAATTATACCACTTGCGTAAGAAATTGGACTGAGAGTCAACTAATTAGTTGGAGTTTAGAAAGGTCATATGTTGGTATGGAAATTTTACTTTTCTTATAGGATGTGATCAAGCGTTGGCTTATGACATTTTCTCATGAAATTTCATTTGTCAATTATCTCATTCCACTTGAAGTTTCTCAGTGGGCGTGGCAAGATTGATTTGTGAGGTTTGAAGTTTGATTGATGCTTTGTCATTGAGTTTTGCAATGGCAATCATCTTGGAGTCATTAGGTGTGGGAGATCACTCATGAGCAATTGCTCGCGGACTTTTGGTTGAGCTTTGGGTCAATAGGCCATTTGAGCACTCAAGGATTGAGTAGCCTTCCTTTTAGTTCTTCTCCTCCCTTTTTTCGATGGTTGTTTGTGAAGCTTGGTTTTTGGGGGATGCGATTCATAGCACTCGAGAGTTTAGGCAATCGCAATAGAGTGTTACCCTCATAATATCCTTGGACGCACAACATGGCTTTTGGAACCTAGCGCTACTTAGTCACGTGTGAATTATAGGAGTGCCAACTCTGTTGTTTAGGCTCTAATTAGAGTTTGAGTCATGGAAACTATGCATTCCCAATTATTGACGTTTGTGAAATTGTGGTTTATGCTTAGGGACCCACTTGATTGTTTGGACCATGGTTTCCCAATATGGGTTTGTGAAGGCACTATGGGAGCACATTATGATGTACTACCCCCCTCCTTAGGGTGGACACTAGGTTTAGCTACTAGTGGCACTACATGCTTTGGGAAAACTATGATGCCCTTGCTAAAATCCGTTACTATTCTACTATGACCGATGGCAAGGTGGAAGCACTACAAGTCATACTCAACATAACAATGAACTTGTTTTTTGAACATGCATTGTCAAAGGGGTTTTAGTCGAAAGGTCGTATCCACCGGGGATCAGATATAGAAGGAAGTAGATAATAGGAGATAGAAGAGAAGAAAAAGAATAGACAAGAGGTACACAAGATAAAAATAAAGCACAATGAATCAAAGCACTATGTATTGATAGAACTTGAAACTCCTTGTTTGGCACTACTCACAAGCAATCTCCAAGCATTGGATCTCCTGGAGCTCCCTTGTAGACCCAAAAACGTGCATCAAGAATTAACTTCTTCTTTGCTACTTAGATCATAAATATAATGGTTCCGTTGGCTCTGAAAGGGGGGCAAAACCCTAGGACACCTACTCAAAAATCTCCTAGATTACTCCATCTTCTTCTCCTAGTTTAGAGTGATGTTTGCTACCTGTAAACTGTGATCGCGACGCGCACAATTTCACCAATCCTTCTTTTTGCATGAAATCTCCAAAACTAGCTAAAAAAACAACTTGCTTGTTTCATGCCACCCTATTCTAGAAGTGTCCATAGCTTTTTAGAATAATTATAAGAAATAATATTCAAAATATCAAAAATAGACTAAAATTATTCAAAAATCTAGTATTTTTGAACCATCCATATGATGAACATTGACATTAATGACTAATATGGCATTGAATCTCTAGATCAACAAGGAAGCTGGATGACATTAGACTCTAGAGTTTTTTACACTGTGTCCACATGTAACAGTACAATAGCATCCCAATAGTGACCCCTTACCAACACTTTGCTTGTTAGGTAGCACATAGAAGACAATGGGCAAGCTCTCAGTTGTCTCGATAGAAACCATTAGTTTGCATTCTCCCAAGAGTTGATAGGATTGCCCCCCAAATAGGCTAATTTTTGCATTGGTTGGTTGCAAATTGGGGTTGACCCATGGGTTGGTTGCAATTGGGGTCCAGGGTTCATGCATTGATATATTTGTGTAGGCTCCCTTATCAATTAGTGTCAAGTGTTGTTAACCCTCAGATGAACAAGGTGGAAAATCTAAAGCAGAAGACAAGGCCAAGGCAAAAGTGGAACGGAAGACGAAGGCACGCCAAGAAAAATATGGAAACACAAGAAGTGTAGAAAAGTCTTAAATCAAGGAGAAAGGCGCACAAGAAAAAGCGCAAGTTAATACTTTTGTAAAAGAGTGCAAGGCGCACAATGATTTATTTTAAGAGCGATGGGCTCTCACCCATTGTGATGGGCTCTTACCCATGCAAATTGTAAAGGTAGATGGGTGGTAGGAAGTAAGCTAGGAAGATAGGAGGACAATGGGAAAAAGGGCCTAGGCTGGCCAAGTAAAAAAGGGGATAAAAGTATGATCACCCAAAAGGGATTTAGGGTTTTGTATGTAAAGTTAAAAAGTGAATGAGAAGCTCATTATTGTGTATGGCCAAAAGTAGCTCTCTTCTTCTTCTTCTTCTTCTTCTTCTTCTTCTTCTTCTTACTTGATTGAGCTTGTGCTTGAGAGAGGGAGTGTGAGAGTGTGAGGGAGTGAGTGCGTGAGGGTGAGGGACCATGGTGGAGAAGCTCCCTATCTTCTCCTCTCTTCTTCTCTTCTCTTCTCTTCTTTTATCTTGCTCATGGCAATGGAGCTTGGAGTGTGGAGCTTGAGGATGGAGCTTACTTAAAGCTTGCACTTGGATCATGGAGCTATCAGAGTGATTGGGAGAGGAGGCAACTCAATTGGGCATGGAGGTAAGCTCATTACACTCGTAGAGATGGATAGTGCATCGGCTATGTGAGAGGTAGATTAGTGCTTGGCTTGAAATGCTTGAACAATAAGCAGTCCGTGGGTCTTGGCGATTGAGCTTGCCTCTACATTGTGGTTCTGTTGCCAATGGATTCAAGTCTTGAGTGCTTACGTGCTCCGAATCGAGCATTGAAGTAGGGTTTTCCCTGAACCAGTGCTTGAGGTAGATAGGTAGGAAGTGAGGGAGTTTGAAGAGGTATTCAATCTCCTTAGCAAGCAAGTTTTTGGTTTTTTAATTTGGAAAAGCATGTTGGAGTAGTGTAGGTATTTGCTTTGTGATTTGGATGCATTAGGGTAGGAAAAAATAAATGAAAAAAAAAGAAAAACAAGCATTGGGATTTCTACTATCATAATAGGGCAAGAGGGTTTGATTTGTTTGTTAATTTTCATTTTGGAGTTTATTTGCTATTCTAGGTATATACAACTCTTCCCCTCTATCCATAGCTTTGATCTGGAGGTGTGCATGGATTCTCACATGCAAAACAACAACCAAAAGCCCATATCCAAACAAAGACAAATAGAGACCCTAGAACCACAATGGGCCAATCTGGCCAACAAGGGCAAAAAGGCCAAACCACAAAAACATGTGTAGGTTGCATTCAACTTGCATCTAGTCAAAGGGGAATGCAACAACATCAAGCTACAACTGCGAGGGTGACTAGAATTGACATTTCTAACAATAGATACACCTTGATTGGCACTGCACAGACGACCCAAGACATTAGTGGAGAATCTACATCTAATTGTGCAGTGGGGACTCAAAGGCATGTATCAGAAGATTTAAATTTATAAGCCAAGACCCAAAAGATGAAGACATAGTATCGCCTGCTTATCTTAGATTCAAACTCATGGCAAAAAGAGAGCATAGTGTCGATGCTCTTATTGATGAAGGAGTAGATTTTAATATCTTGACCTATGAAACATGGACCCTACTAGGCCAACCAGAGCTCACACCGACAAAGGTAACTCTTAGTCCTTACAGGGACACTCACAAGCCCTTATATGGAAGTGCAAAATCCTTATAACTATTGAAATAGAAAGCTTGCCTATCCTATTTCATGTTCCTCCAAATAGTACTAATTTTGGAAAGGAAATCCTCCTAGGAAGACCCTTCAAAAGGGCGATGAAGTGTGAGGCCGATTATGTAGCATATAGGATACACTTGAACTACTGGGTGTGAGGATAATCACAACCTTTAGCAAGGATGACCTCATCGAACCTCGAGGGAAAGACAAGGAACATTCTAACATACCAGGAAAGCCTAGTGATGAGAACAAGGACTTGTTGAAAGAGTTGACACAAGCGCATGTTGAACAGAAAGAACTAGTGAGTGAGGCCATGCTTGAAACAAGAAGGTCAAGACACAATGCCAAGGATAGGCTTTGGACTTACAAATATCGTAGAAGACCAAAAAAGAAGCCCAAGCCTTTTTAGACAAAGGTATCGATGAAGAACCAACACAATGCCGTAATGGATATCCAAAGTGTTGCTACGTGCTCAAGGGTATTACGCATGTAATCGATGGATTTGGGTACCAGAACCCCCTGCTAAACCATCTCTATCAGCTGAAGGCCATACCGTATCAAAAGCAAAGGAGTGTAGGAGGAAACCTAAATGAAAATCCAAGTATCGAGTCAACAACATTGGAGTGACTGAGCCCCTCATGATTGAAATCAAGAAACCAAACAGGACTATTTGAAAGGTAGATGCTTAGCCTAGCGTGCTTAACAAGCAGATACTAGATGTGAATGTTAGAGTGTGCACAAAAGCCACTAGTGCCCAAGGAGCCTTTGAATTCCTTAGAGGATAATGAGCACCACAGGCGCAATATTACTCATGATAAGGTTGATTGCTCAATAAAGAAAATGGAAAAATCATCTAATAGCCACGAGCAAATCTTCCAGTCACAGCCAAGTCCACCTAGGAGTCCTAAGTCTCCTACATCCTCTTCCCCTAAACGAACACAAGAAGCACAACAGTAGTCGTCATGTGAAACTGCTCAATCCCAATCTCTATCTCCATATGCGCTTCCAAATGTCTAATATGCAGAACATGACACCACCCCTAGCTCTCAGCCTAAGGATATTCTTGTGCAATCCACCATTGCTAGCTCACTCGATCTACACAAGTGAATATGCAAAGGGCAACAAAAGACACGATCACTTCTGATCTGCTTAATGACTTAACACCGCAGTCTACCAATAGTGGCCAGTACATTGAACTAGCCGCTACTACTTCCAATCAGGAATCACAGTAGTCAAAGCCTTTGGCCGTGATGATGCCCCTTGTGAAACGTGTCCTTAGCAATTCACCTTTGGAAGAGGTATCACAACCAACATCCTTGACACCTCTAGCACTTCCAAAGTACGTAAAGACTAGGCTTGAGGAGAAATCTCTCAAAGATTTGGCCAAGGATATGGCTCATGTGACTAAGGAACCAGAGATGAAGTGCATGATGAAGCTTGATCACAAGATGACAGGCATCACACGTGCATACATCCATGTGGACATCGGAAGGCCAACACCAGAGCACACAAAGCTCATAGTTGAACCCCTGGAAACAACATGTTTGCTCCCGCTATGTAGCTGTCACTAAAGAAGTCATAAAGGACATCCCAAAGGCCACAACTAGAGAATTGCACTTGATACCCTCACTCTATAGTGCTCAATGTGAGACATACAAGGAATAGCTCAAAGCAATCAAATGAAAAGGGAAAGAACAAGGAAACATTGTGCAGAAATGGTACTCAACCAAAGTTTGGTAGCCAAAATTGGCCACCAATTAATGACACTCGTTGAGCAAAGGAAAGCCCTTTGGACATCAATATATGATCCCATGTACATTGCCCCTCATTAAGAGTGTTGGCAATGGTCCATGAGGTCTACCTTTCTGCCGCTATCCAAAAAATCCCTTGTACAATAAACTGCTTCTAGAAGAAGATCTACATGTGGCTAGCAGGCTAGGAGTAGAAAGCATGACACTTGATGTTAGCGCATATGTCTTTCGCCTCACTCAAGATCCTGCAATCCTAAATCTCTATGCTTCCCATAAATACTACCCTGACTTCTTCAACTGGTTTCGTCCAAGCTTGCATGACAGGAATCCTAAATTGTCCCTTGGTCCTACACTAGAGTCACCCAAACCTCCTAAGCAAGAGAAAAACAACTCTAAACACAACACCGACACTAATGAGAAGCAATGGAGGAATTTTCCAATGGGTAAGGACAAGAGCCTAGAGAAAATACCCAACCAGGAGCAATTGCCAGTGCAATTAGACGAGGGACTAAACAGGGGGAATTAGCTAAAGAGCTAGACTCTCCAAAAAGAGAGGCAATCGTACCCTCACAACAACATGTATGTCCCATGAGGACACACCAGAGAAAGAGAAGGTTGAGGCTTGGGCTAAGGCTCCAACCAAGCACATCAATGGCTAACCTAGTTTAGGAACTTGAGTCTTTAAAGGATACACCTCAATTGCCCAAGAAAAAGAGGAGAAAACAACGAAAACAACAAGAGTTGCAAGTGGCTTTAGATGCCAAGAAGATTGAGACCAAGAGTGCTGAAAAGCTAAGGAATAAAGCATCGAGTCCATCCACAAATGAACTCATTGCCATCTCTCCTAACATCAGTGTGCTCTGATAAGTGAAATCAACCATTACCATCAATAGTTGCTTGCAGCACTCAATCCACTGACAATAGAACTTACATTGACCAATCAAGAGTGGCTATAACACTATCACAACATGTTGACAAAACTATACTAGTCACATCCGAGGAGAACCATGACACAATAGCAACAAAGCCTAAAGATAAACATGAAAACCTTGAGGACATAAGCAGTCCTAGCATTGACCAATCTTGCTCATCTAGGCGTGAGCCCCTAGCTATGCTAAAGCTTAGGGAAACTCCCAGAATCTTACATGAGATAGCAACCGAACAAGCCCTCATTGAACATAAAAGTGTCACAAAGTGCTTGATTGAGTTGGATACTAAACTCAAACTATTCGCACATGCTTATGTCCTTGCAGACATGGGCACATTCCCTAGGGAGAAACTCGAGGAATATTTTTCATATTTGCTATCCTGGGAAGAGCACGAATGTTTTAATGAGCACTGTGACAAGCTTCTACATAAACACATGCAACTCATCTCTGATGAGGAAGTCGACCAAATACGCTTAACTATGAGGTTCAAAGAAGTGCTTTGCCAACCAAAACTCTTTGAGATAGAGCAATTCAAGCAACAATTAGGGGGTCAAAGTCAATTTTAAAAATATTGGTTTGAAAATTGCGCTACAATGGCCGAACTTGGAGCCCAGTCTCAAAGGAGAAATTGGCCAAATGGCGGTCTCAAAGAGACCCAACCTATGTGGCGCCAACTTCCTTCCGAGTACTAACTGTGGTTTGGGGTATGGACTTAGCCGGAGCTAGATAAGAGAACTCTCTGATTGATAAAATTCTCATTGAGGAGGAGCTACATGTTGCTAGTAGACTCGAACAAGGTACCATGCTACTCGATGTTGCAAAATATCTGTTGTTATTGAGTAGGTTGCCACAAGTACTAGATGCGTGTGCCACACTCCCCAAGTTATAAAATTGGTTTTTTTCCTCATGAAGTGACATGGATTCATAAATGTGTACATAAATAAACAATGAGTTTTGTGGCTGTGTATAGATAATACCGAAAATAAATAAATCCAGCACACACACAAGCAATGATAATCAAGTGCATGTGATATGCATCAAAGTCAACACCATGGGATTCAAATAAGTGATGCCTATTGGAGCTGCACATGTTCATTATGATTGAAGCATATGACTTGCATGTACTCTCACAAGTTGTCAAGTGGATGCAGGACGACACATGTCTTGGTATGAAAGCACTCTATGTCCAAGCCACCACAAGACCACCAACCCCACAAAGAACCATTATGGAGAAAGTCATAGAAATACCAAGAGCAAAGAGCCATGATGGAAGCCCTGCTTGTTGCTGAAAAAGAGAATCACCCCTCTAGAAAGCACACATTGCATTTGAGCATGGCCCAAAGCATAGTCATTGACTACTCTCTCTTTCTTGGCCAAACTCTACGTTCGGGGCAAGATTAAGGTGGAAACCTCCTATTCACAAAAAAAGAGCAAGAAAAGTACACCTTGATGGTAGAAACGAGGGGTGTCAACTAGTTCACATTCTAGCTTACCCTAAATCTAGAAGAAACCATCATGGAGGAGCCAACTGTAAAACAACTCCTAGACTAGTGCAGTCTACAAAAGTATGTAGAGAAGGTCAGGCAAGTTGTTGATTATAACAAGTGTATAGAATTTCGAGGAGATTTGATACCGGAAGAAATTGTGGCATGGTGATGGTGAGAAGAGGAGAAGAAGCTGGCCAAGTAGAGGTGGAGTTGAGCCCTGTGATGGTGGAGAAGGCCTTGGGTTTAGCCAGTAGCAGGACCAAGAAATGCCCAAGGAGGAATGTGTATAATATACTGGGGGTGAGCCATCACCAATCCAAGAATAAGAGGGAGACAAAGTCCATAAGGAACAATAGGACAACATGAAGAGAGTTACTAATGAAAAGGAGAATGACCAACCATCTCAACAGCAAGAGAGCAAGAGGACAATTTGTGAGCAACAAGGCTAAAAAATTGTCAAGTCAAGTGGAAAGGAAGGATCACACTCTCAAAATCCCCATAAGAAAAACTTGATCCACCTCCAAAGAAAATAGAGAGCTACAAAGGGTGGAGGAGTAATTGAGGAGATTAGGAGAGGAGCACAAGCAAAATCCAAATAAGGAAAAGAACGACTAAGGCAAAAGGGAGGATGAGATTACTCTAATGGAAATAAAATCAAAGATTTAGCCTACAAGTTAGCTCATCGCTGCAACATGGACTCCGTGCCATGACACCTAAGCCTAACATTGGCTTAGGAGTTGAGGAGCAATGTGCTCCCCTAATCTCAACTAGCTGATCCTCACAGGAACTCTCCTTGCTAGAGCTTGGGGAGCAAAAACAACAAATGTAGCCACCTCAATAGGAGCCACTGGAGTTGTGGTCCATGAAGAAGGGCGTGGCTCTAAATTAGATCAATGAAAGAAAGAATCAGTGCAAGAACCAAGCCTCCTCCATGGCCACAAAAAGTATAGTCAGAAAAGAAAAGGGATCCATGCCAAGCTATACATTTCTTGGTAAATCTCTTAGGCCCCCTTGGAATGTAACTACTGTAGAGAATCAGGATGATGTCTAGGGTGCCCTTTCCCAATACATCTTAAAAAAAAAGGGCAAACAAACAAAGAATCACACAAAGAAAAAGGAAAGAAACAATGAGCTTTTCCATGTATATCAGAGTGCCACAAACATTGCACCTAGGGGACCTCAGGTTAGGCATGCCAGGTGGCCTTGGCCAGCCGGTTCCATGAATAACCCCCTAGCCCTTCCTGTCCCCCCACTTCACACTTAGGGCATATCAAGGAGAGAACACACCTAGGGAGTTTGTGCTCACCTATGGTTAGATTTGTCTTCCTAAGTGATGCCCACAACACCTCCCCTGTACACAAACTGGGTCCTCAAGTGTGGGACAACACCATAGGCTTCTCGACTGTTTACCGTAGCACAGAGGAATGGAAAATGGAGCAGAAGTGCATGAAAAATGGAAGAAGGAGATAACCAAAAAGGCACGGGACAAAGGAAGGAAAAGGCACCCCGGATGGAGGTCAGACCTTGAAAATTTGAATGACGACCTCTCTAGAAGGCTTCAGTGTTGCCTCGAGAAAAGAAAAGAGTAAAAGCGCGCTATTAAATATGAAGGCGCTCTCGAATCCTTGTAAAAAGAGCTTTGGGCTCACTCTTGTGCAAATTGTATGCATTAGTGGGAATGGGATAAGTTAGAACGGTGGGAAATAGGAAAAGAGGGCCTAGGCTAATGGTCGGCCATGTAAAAAGTGGGGATGACTGCCCAAAAAGTAGGGCATGTATATAAAGTTCAAAAGTGAATGAGAAGCTCATTCTTGTGTGTGGCCAAGGCTTCTTCTTCTTCTTCTCTTTTTTCTTGCCTTCTTGCTTGTGCTTGAGTGAGAGATTGAGGGAGTGTGAGGGAGTGAGTGTGTGAGAGTGAGGGATCGTGGAGAAGAAGCTCCCCATCTTCTCTCTTCATCTTCTCATCTTCTCTTCTCTTCTCTTTTCTCGTGTAGCTATGGAGGATGGAGCTTGAAGGAGAGGGCTTGAGGTTTCTTGAGCTTGCCACAAGGATCATAGAGCTACCAGAGTGCAAGAGAGAGGAGGGAACTCGATCGAGCATCAAGGTAAGCTCACTACACCCGTAAGGTAGGCATTGCACGTCAGCTATGTAAGAGGTAGCCATGGCCGCTTGGTTTGAAACGCTTGATCAATAAGCGGCCCATAGGTCTCAAGGTAGAGCTCTGTAGCTCCCCTTCATTTTGGTTCCGTTGCCGAGACAGATGGAATCAAGCCTTGAGTGCTGCACGCATCGAATTGAGCATAGAAGTAGGGTTTGGAGCCCAAACTGGTGCTTGAGATAATTAGGAGATTTAGGAGGTTTTGATCTTTGGAGCAAGTATTTTGATTTGTTATTGAATATTAGAGTAGGACCATTCAACTCCATCTCTGTTTTGATTTCTGTTGCATTAGGTTAAGTTTAGGAAAGGAAATTGATTTGCTACTGGAGACAGGAAAATAGGGGCACAGATTTAGACTTTTGGTTGGAAGAGTGTGTGAAATTAATTTCTAAGTTTACAACAAGCTGGGATGGGGCAATAAGGGGCCCAGGGAACCAGCGAACACCACATTTGACATTTTTCCTTCTGAGAAGAGAGTGAGCTTGAGAGCCAGGGAGAGAGCAAGAGAGAGAGAGTTGTGGGGAGATCGTGAAGTGCTGATCGATTCGAGCGCCACATCACTTCTAGGTATGCCAAGTAGTTCCCTCTATTGCTTTGCATCTATTTGGAAGGCACGTCACGATTCCGTGGAGTAGGCGTTGACCTTGAGGCATCGTGCGCAACCCACGGACCGTCATTTGCGCCGTCGGACCAGTTCGTCTGAGTCCCAGAATAGGACTGCCCGACTTCTGGAGTTGGGCCATTCGACTCCGAAAATCGAACCACTTTTCCAATCCGATCTCTTGAATCGGACTAGCCATCCAACTGTTATAATCGGATCCGGTGTCAAAGTCAGACCATGTATCCTAGTCCCGGACTTGGACCACTCGACCCATTGCAGTAGTCTGACCTCCCCCGTCTGACTAGGGAAATCGGACCAAAGTAGAATTTGACCACCGTTCCTAGTGTGAAACTCGGACCAGCCTGTCCGATTCCCAGGATCAGACCAGCCCGTTCGACTCCCAGAATTGGACCAGCCCATCCGATTCTTAGAATCAGACCAATTCACCAAAACTTTAATAGAAGGTTTTTAAACCTATCCCACAGTCCTGGCCATCTTGTCACATCTCTGATCCCCCAAGGAACCCAGTTTAGCCTTAGAAGCCAGAGGTGAGATATGATAACCGAGGTTTCACCCCGAACGGCTAGACACCGAGCAGACCAAATTTAGAAATTGACTTGACGTTCGGCAACTAGCCAACCAACAAACCCTGAAGTAGAATAGAGAATGCAACAAGGTCTTTCAGTAAAACTTTAGATCAGCCAACAGAACCTGCGCTTAGAGCCACATTAGGCTATGAACGTGAGGGGTAGAGTAGAGTATGCATTGAGCATTTCATGCATCCGCACCTCACTTTTTGATTTCATCACCTAAGGTGCACTACAAGAAAAGGAAAAGCATGTTTTCGCACTGAGCACTAGAAAGCACGAAGCACAAGTTGTGAATAAGATTGATCGACTGATTCCAATAACAAGGAGCTCATTAGGAGACATAATAACATCAACAAACCAACTACTAGGAGAAGATCCCAAAACATAGTTGTCTACCTAAGAGCCCCATTAGTAGGAACCTAAGAGGACATGAAGATCAAGAAGGTGACAACATAGAGGATCGGATGTTGCCGGAGTTACTCAAATTGATCGATGACCTTGTGGAGCTGGAAGTGGGAGTAATGTCAGGATCACGAGGCGGACAACCGACTGGACTTGGGAGAATTCCCAGTCATAGTGCAAGAGTTAGTCAATGATATGACTTGTTGACTAGGACGGTACTTCAGGGTAGGCCAATAGAGGAAGTGGTAGCAAACCTAGAAGAGGAAAGAAAGGCGATCAAAAAGGTGCTAGAGAGCATAATTGCCTATAACCACAAGCAAAAGGCTAGGAAACTCCAACAAGATGTAGACATGTATGAGGCCCGCTAGCCCTGGCTGGTGCAGCCAAAGCAGGACCAAATGCAGAGAGTGAGCGAGCAATAGAGGCTGACTTATCATTGAGTGAACTTGTAGCTAGGCGGCTCATGGACAACACGTCTGCTGAGCAGAGTGCAACAGCCTTAGCCACAACATTACTCTTGGGATTAGGGGTCACACAAGGGGCAAAGGGGCAATCTAGGATCCCTGTTGTAGCAAAGCAACTAGACAAGTACGAATCTAGCAATGACCCATATAGCTTTGTGGAGTAGTTCGAACAAGTTTGCGAAGTAAACGGTCTCACAGACCTTGCACAACGCTCTCAAGCCTTCGGGCTGTGTTTAGGTGATAAGGGGAGAATTTGGTACACTAGTACAGATGCAGCCAAGTGCACGAACTTTGCCTATCTTAAAGACCATTTTATCAAGAGATTCTCTAAGGCAAGGTACTCTGACAACCTCATCGTCCGATTGATGAATGTCAGTCAGAGGGAAAAGGAAGACGTAAGAGACTACGTCACTCATGTGCGTAGCCTCTTCAAGAGGATCCCATCCAATGAGCGACCTAATGAGAAGGTTGTGTCTACCATGTTTATAAATGGAATCCAAAGCGAGGAGCTCTACAAGGCCTTGGCTAGTAACTCCACCCTACATAGAGATGTGTTAGCTAGAGTTTTTGAAGAGGCAATAAGGATGGAAAATCAGCTTAGGGAGTGAAGCATGAGGAACTCTAGTCGGGATAGTACAAGCCAGAGAGCTCTAGAGCGGACAATTACATTGGGAAAGAGAGAGAACTCTAGCATACGGGATAAGGGAAAAGGTGTTGACGAAGGCCACGAGCTAGTTAAGGTAAGAATGGAGTTTGCACGATTGCAAGAATAGATGAGGAAGCCTGCGCGGTTTCATGTGCAGTTTATACACTGTGGTGGAAACCACCTCCCAGCCGAGTGTCAAGATCCTAGATCTAGGCCATGCTTGAACTGCGGTAGGTTCGGTCATGACGCATTGCATTGCAGATTACCAAGGAGATTCCCATATGCATAGTAGTACAACCCTCCATACTTAGGCAACAGGCCACCTAACCTCTTCGGCAGGGGAGCCCAGCTGGGGCTTCCAGCACCAAATGACGCAAGACCGGCCATTCCTAGGCTAGATATGAGCCCGACAGGCATACCTAGACCACCAGGTCCCTATGTAACCCAACCACCTAGTGACGCTCCTATTCACTAAGTGGAAGAACCTAGTGAAGAGGAGACCTATGTGAACCCATACATCTCCTATGACGAGGAAGCAAATCCAGTCCTAATGGGCTATCGACTGGTAGAGGAAGAGGTAGAGGCTTTGGAGAACCAAGTCAAGATCCAATCTCATGCTGGACTTGCGGTCATCCAGGCCATATTTCATCACGTTGCCCGGAAAGGGAACAGGCAAACAAGGACAAAGCTGACCTTCGATGCACCGAGTATGGGATCACACACCTATTTCCTGATTGTCCTAGACGGAAGCCATCAGCTAGTTCTGCCAATGTGCCCTCCGTACCCTTGGGACCATTCAGTGTGGAGACCTTTGACAGTGAGGATACGTCCATCCCATTGCATGTCATGATGCGAGCGTAGACAAAACGAACATGCATCTCATTGCCTGGGCCAAGTAACCTGGATGCAACCTCGTTGGGAAAGAAAAGCCAGAGGAGAAGGAGAAAGAGAACATACACAAAGATTACCCTTAAGACTGAGGAAGCTACAACCTTAGTGGTAGGAAAGGGGGTCACTGATGCTGAGGTAGAGACCTTAGCTCCTAACATAGCAGAACTAGGGAGTGCTAAGGTAGGGGAGTACCCCCATCCCAGGCAACAACTCGAGGCTATACCCAAAGTTAAGGAGTGGGTCAAGGATGCCCAGGAACACCTTAAAGATGTAGAACCCATACTGGAAGACCGAATGGAAGACCTCTCTAGTGTGAGTACATCTGTTTCGCCATCGCGACCTCAATCGGGGAACGCACCCACACCATGAGAGATGCCACAGAGGCAAGACCAAGGAGAAGCTTGTCAACAAGCTAACCAGGACATATGGCCAAAGAATGGTGACCAAGGAGGAAGCCAACCACCCAGCAAACTCCTCACTACTTTAGTAACCACCCTAGTAACTGTGAGCCTAGGAGATTTGCTTCGGTAGCACCCTCCCTTATGGCAAGAATTAAGGCACTGGGTGGAGGGAAAAGGGGAGCATACTACCGCTGACTTGCAAGAGCAGGACACAGCCACGCAAATTCCAATCCTAACGCTACACTCCTCTCCAAGGTCACTACGCGTCAACACTTTCTGGGAAGGCACGGAGATGCATGCACTCCTACCTATCTTAGCCTTGGGGGACGCAACACGAAAAGGAATCATAGACATAGGCGTCGGGGTCAGTGTCTTGAGCCACGCAATTATATAGGCCTGGGGAAACCCACCTGTGGAAGCGGCTAAGTTCAATGTTACATTGGCCAATGGAATGAAGGTCATTCGGGTCCTAAAGAACTAGCCAGTGAAGGTCGAAGGAGTGCAGTTTTTCGTAAAATTCGTTGTCATGAAGGGAGTGGACTACGACATACTGCTAGGCCGACCTTGGATGAGGAATGCGCAAGTTATTGAAAATTGGGGGAACAATCTCATCTTCTTGGGGAATAGGACGGAAGTGGTAAGGGTTGAGATGGACACCTAGAAGACTATGAAAGCAAACCCTATGGGTCATTGATCAAGTATATCCCTTGCCCTGAGGATGAGCGGGATTGGATGCATGTCTTGGCAATTGTTGACCTACCGTTCTCAGATGAAGAAGAGCTGTATAGGTAAGCTGCCAAATCACCAAGCATGCCAGCAAAGGAGACCACCATGCTACTCTGCATGATGGCAGGAAGCTCACATGACCCAGGGAAACTAGCCTCCTTTCATATCCCCACCAACAAGCTCGAGCTTTAGGAAATCATAGAGTGCCTGACCGGTAAACTGAAGGGCAACAAGGCTGCTAATCTAAAACACCTAAGTGATCTCTTGGCTGGGCCTGAGTGGAAATGGACCAAAATTCACGATCTTAACCTACTATACAATTGGGCTTTAGTCATTGACAAAGAGGAGATTGGAGAGGAAAACCTGGGGGATGACGAGCAATCAGAGGGGCAAGATTCCGATGATGAGGGGTATGAGCACTATCGCTCTATGGGGGACGAGAGTGAAGAGGAGTTAGACATGATAGAATACGATGCTGAAGGGAGAGCACATGGGAGCCATGGATTACGAGCAAGTAGGGGTGGAACAGCCACTAGTAGCTCCAGTACTGAAGACGGATTCACCTCTGAACTACGACCCCCTGGTGAAACTCCTTCCTCAAGCGAGGGATGTGAGTTTAACTCAGAGTCTGAAGTTAGTACAGAGAGTGATCCTGAAATACCCCAACCCTATAAGGTCAGACACACCAAAGGGGACTTGCGAGTCCACCTAAGGCGCAGACGGTTAAGGAAGGAGGCCAGGAAGCAAACTAAAGACTCAGAAGTAGAGAGGCAAAAGAAGCCGCCGCAGGACCTCCCCAAATGCTTCACGAAGTTTAAGAAGGGTGATAGAGTGGTAGTTTTTCTAGGAGCAAATAGACAAGGGCAAGCTAGTGAACCAATTGAGGGACCCGCCAAGGTCAAGGAAGTTGACCTGGCAGGGGAAGGCGAGAAGCCTCGACCTGTGTTCATCATTGACGACCAAGGATGAGGAGGCTAGACTTGTTGCTCTCCTGTGAGAGTATGTTGATGTGTTTGCCTGGTCCTTGGAGGAACTTAGAGGAGTCGATCCTAGGGTTGTGACCCATAATATTCTAATGGTTCTAGATGCAGTGCCAACAAAGCAACGACCTTACCCTATGAATCCCAAACACGCCCATGCAGTGAAGGAAGAAATCGATAAGCTCATGAAGGCGGGATTTATATATGAGATTGAGCACACGGATTGGGTATCACCCATAGTGATCGTTATGAAAAAAAATGGTAAAATTTGGGTGTGTGTGAATTACACGAAAGTTAATGCTGCTACGAAGAGGGATAGGTACCCCTTACCGTATACCAAGCACATGTTGGAGAGGGTGGCAGGCAAAGAAGCTTATAGCTTCCTGGATGGTTTCTTTGGCTATAATCAAGTGCAAGTGCACCCTGACAACAGGCACAAGATTGCCTTCGCCACGGAGTGGGGTGTATTCGCCTACATTGTTATACCCTTTGGGATAATGAATGCACCTGCAACCTTCCAATGATTAATCTGGACCATCTTCAAGGATATGCTACGACGAGAGTTAGAGGTGTTCGTAGACGACTTGTGCATACACTCTAATTGGGCCGAACACTTAGAGAGGTTGAGAGCTGTCTTTGAACGATGTCGAGTTAGAGGTGCTCATAGACGACTTGTGCATACACTCTAATTGGGCCGAACATTTAGAGAGGTTGAGATCTGTCTTTGAACGATGTCGGTTATAAAACCTCTCATTGAATCCCTTGAAGTGCCAGTTCTGGGTGAAGCACGGATGCATCCTAGGGCACGTAGTGTCAAGGAATGACATTGCCACCGACTTCTCAAAATTCAGGGTCATTGTCGACCTACCACCACCCATTAACTACAAGGGCGTTCAGTGTTTCTTAGGCCATACGGGATACTACCGATGCTTTGTACTAAACTACGCACTGATTGCTAGACCATTGTACAAGCTGTTGATCGTATTCGAGTGGACTGAGGAATGCCAGCGTGCATATGAACACTTGAAGAAGGCTCTCACCACTGCACAAATCTTACAAGCCCCAGACTGGAGTATAACATTCCATGTACACATAGATGCCTCTAAGTTTGCTATTGGAGCTGTTCTATGCTAGCCTGGTGAACATAATCTTGATTGCCCAGTGCTTTGCCAGCAGGGCAGCTCACTGAAATGGAGATGAACTATTCCACTACAAAAAGGTAAGGGCTAGCCATGGTGTTTGCTGTAAAGAAATTTAGGCATTATCTGTTGGCCACACCCTTTGTCTTTTTTGTTGACCATCAAGCCTTGCTGTATCTTATGAACAAACGGTGCCCTACAAGTCGCATAGCGAGATGGTTACTTCTCTTGTTGGAGTTTGATTTCTCTGTGGTTGTACGTAAGGGAAAGCAACACTACATGGTGGATCACATGTCTTGCATACCCAACCAAAGGAGAAGCTGTTGAACAAGGCATACCTGATGACTTACCGGACACTCATCTCTTTGTCCTGTCTAGTGAAGGAGACTTGTTTAGGGATGATTTGATGCCATATTGGGCCGATGATGTAGTCCAAGTGCTAGAGAATGGTCTACTTGAGAGACCTATTGAGAAAGCCAGGCTAAGGAGACTTATCTTAAAAATCCAGCCATACCAACTGATCGCTGGCCAACTCTATAGGTTGGGAGAGAACAGTTTGTTGCGTAAATGTGTGTGCGAGAACGAGATGCACGATGTATTGAGAGAAGCACATGGCGGGATAGCTGGCGGACACTTTAGTGGGGATACAACCACCCGTAAGTTGTTACAATCCCAACTATGGTGGCCCACCCTATTCCGTGATGTTGCTAAGTTTGTCAAACACTGCGATGAGTGCCAGAGGACTAAGGTGCCCATGCACAAGGATAAGATGGAGTTGACCCCCGTAATAGCTCGACAGCCCTTCGAAAAATGGGGCATTGACTTCATTGGACTTATCAGTCTTGTGGCGCAGTACTCCCAGGCACGCTACGTCATTGTGGCAATGGATTACTTGACAAAGTGGGTAGAGGCAAGAGCCACTAGAAAGAATGATGCTAGAACCACTGCTAAGTTCCTGTGGGAGCAGGTCTTTTCACGGTTTGGTTGTCCAATCGAACTAGTGAGTGATCGTGGCACACACTTTATTAATGAAGTGATATCCCACTTACTCTCAACCTTCCTAATTATTCATAAAAGGTCCTCTCCCTACTATCCTCAAGCAAATGGCCAAGCAGAGTCCACGAATAAAATCCTAGTCAATGTGCTTACTAAGATAGTATCCACATCACGAAGAGACTGGGATAATAAATTGATGGTAGCTCAGGAGTTCTTTGTCCAGGATCATGAAGAGACTAGGATAATAAATTGATGGCGGCCTTGTGGGCCTATCGTACAGCTTATAAGATGGCTGTTATAAGATGGCCATTCTACATTTAGAGTTCTTTGTCCCTAGCTTAAGAATAGCAGCTCAGGAGCATTGGGAGGGAAGAGAAGCTTGGATTGACTGCTTAGTAGAGTTAGAGCATCTCATGGAGACTCGACTTTTAGCCACCCACGCTCTGATTTGTGAGAAGGCATGATGAAAGATGTGGTTTGACAAGCATGTCAACCAACGCAACTTTGGTCAAGGAGACCTTGTCCTACTATACTCGATGAAAGGTCACAAACAGAAAATGAAAATTTGAGGACTGGGACCTTTTCGGGTGCGTGCAATTAGTAGAATGGGCAATGTCGGGTTGGAGACGCTCGAAGGGGAAGGAATAGGCTTCTTCAATGGCAGTCGCATGAAAAAGTACTATCCTCCTTCCCATCCATTGCACGAGCCACCTATGCGTGAAGCCCTTGTCAACGTCTGCATGGCCACAATTACCGAACTAATAGATCAAGATGAAGAAGCAATAGCACCCGCCTACCTATGAATCATGGTCACCGTAGAACGGACGTATTCTTTTGATGCCCTGATCGACGAAGGTGCCGACCGTAATATCTTGACACATGACCATTGGACACGCATTGTGGTCAGCCTAAATTACATCCCACAAATGCTAAACTCAGCCCATTTGGGTTCAACACTTACTCTCTCTTAGGAAAATGCAAAGTGGCTGTCTCCATCGAGTTTGAAAGTATCCCAGTCGTCTTTTATGTGTTACCAAACACTAAAGGGGCCGGTGATAAGTCACTATTGGGCTGCACTTTCAAAAAGCAGAAAAACTGCAATGTGGACTACAACCTAGATCGCATCCATCTTGCTGTAGGCAATGTGCACATAGTAACTACTTTTAGCAAGGGTCATCTTACGCCTCCTAGAACTGCAAAGCCACGCCGATAGAGACCCCCATGACCAAGCCTAAGGAGAAGGGCATGGATATCTCACCCCACGCTCCAACTCCTAGAATCAAACCCACCCAAGCCATTCACATGGCCAAAGAGCCCACGCACATATGGGTGCCAAAACGGCAAGGGCCACCTCCTGGTAAACCGTAGAAACATGCTTCTAAATGCAAAAACTATTAGTCGCAGCCCAAGAGGCAGCTCAGATGCTATCGTCATAGGTGCACTACCACGCCACGATGGATCTCGAAAGGTCTCCTACGAGCACAAGGATATTATGAGGGAAACCCCTGGATATGGGTGCCTAAGTGTGGACATTCAAGAAGCTCAACTCTGAGCAACCCCACTTCAGCTGGATAGGATGGCACATACAAAGCACAAATCACAAAGAATGCTGAACCAACACCAATGATGATTAATGACTCCTAACACATTCATTGTCCCACACTGGATTCCCCAACACCATCCAGGTCAGAGGAGTTGCACATCCCCCATGTCGGCTCGAATAGAATGTAGTACGCCTCCTATGCCACTGAAGCCCATTGCAGCATCTCTAAGTGCTCCAAAGTGCAAAGTCCCATTTGTGACGCCAGCAATGGAGTCACCACTGTCCAGCCCAATTGCGCCATCACCACCAGCAGGTCTTAAGCCTTCGTATGAAAGACAATCTTTCCTTTCAGAGGCCAAGGATCTCGTTGAGACCTCGGGGAATGACGTAGTGACATGCATCAAGGAGTTGGATGACACCTTCACCACATTCGCTAGGAGCTATGAGAGGCTTGACCTAGGACTTCTTGACGAACCCCTTGCTTTTGATGTTCACGCGTTGCCATGCACTTGGGAAGACTACGAGTTTATGACCATCAAATTTCCCAAAATTGCGGTCGAATTAATTGCTAATGGAAAAATCTCAAAGGAGCAAGCTGTTCTCAGAAGACTAGTCACCTCTTACCGCAAGCCTACTCGCTCTACACTTGAACGAGAACTAGAGGAGCTCATGTAGCTTGCCAGCTCTGCTTCTTCATTCTTACAACTATGGTATGCCTTACGACTCCAATGGGAGAAAAAAGGCCGTCGTATCATGACCAATGCTAAGCAAAGTAGGGCAATCAAAACAATTGAACGCGACCCTACTTATGCGGCATCTCTTTCATTTAGAGTTTGGCCATTACATGCAACATACACTTAGATGATCAGGTATTGGCCCACCCTTACATTGACCAGTTCCTCACGGAAGAGGAGTTGCACGTTGCTAGTCGCCTCAACTTTGAGGACATCTTTCATGATGTCTTGACCTACATCACTCAAGCTTCCATACAACCATGCAAACTTGATCATCATGCCCAGCTTGAATATAACCCTAACCTTTATACTTGGCTGTTGGCCAAGTAGCTCACCCCACACAGCCCATGCAAGCCTTCCTCCTCCCCTCGCTAATCCTAAAAAGGATTCCCTTAACACTTGGGGAAAAGGGGGAGGAGCGAATGAGAACCAAGTGACGAACCAAGTGATGTAGCAAGAGGTATAAAGGCTAAAAATGACCAACTGAATTCAAATAGGAAAGAATGCAAGGAGGAAATAGATGTTGGTTGTGAATTATTGCTAAGTTTCATTCCTTTGAATCAACATGACAAACTGTCACACGCATTCTTTCTTGGGTTTTGCTAGGAATGAATCAAGTTATAACGCTAATGTTGACTTGGGTGATGACAGACACCTACCATGGTAGGACAAGGTAGACTCCCATCCACGGAAGTGGAGCTGACAAAGTATGGAATCAACATCGAGACACATGGATTTAGCCAATTCACATTCAAGCATACCATGAATCTAGATGAAGCCATCTTGGAAGAGCCGGCATTGAAGGAGTTGGTGGACAAATGTAACCTCCAAAAGTATGTGGAGAAGGTTGGATAGGCTCTAGACTACAGCATGTGCGCGGATTTCTTAAGGAGCTTCGATGAAGGAAGGAGCTGTGGCATGGTCACAATGAGGGCGGGTGATCAGGAAAGAAGGGTGCAAGTGCCCCTTTAACGCAGACATTATCGAGAGAGCCCTGGGGCTTGTGCCCAAGAAGGAAAGATGCCCAAAAAGAGATATGTATGCCATGCTGAGAGTCAAAATTGAGGACGTGCACACGGTCAATGGGTGATCAGGAAAGAAGGATGCAAGTGCCCCTTAACACAGACATTGTCGAGAGAGCCTTGGGGCTTGTGTCCAAGAAGCGCCCAAAAAGAGATGTGTATGCCATGCTGGGAGTAAAAAAAGAGGACGTGCACACGGTCGATGGAATCAGTTTGGTTGACATTCCAGACCCTGCGACGAGGATGCAAGTTAAGATGATCCACGCTCTTTTCTCAAGCCATAGATACAACGTACTCATGAATAGAATCGGTGTGCCACTGTTGGAAAGCATTGTGACAGGAGTTGCGGAGGAGGTGGATTGGAATGGCTTTGTCCAGAAGACTATCAGGAGTTCAGCCGCCCTTTTGCTGCGGCACCAGCTGGTGGGAAATCTCTGGCCTCTACCGCACAATCCACAAGAAAAAAACCTATCACAAAAGCCTCTACAATAAGATATGGAAGTGTCCTCATGGCAATCATTGACGAGGCTATCAAGGATGCCGGCGTGGAGGAAGAGCAAGCTAGGCACCAAAGCTCACCTCACCACGGGGAAGAAGGCTTGAGTGAAAAGACGGCAAGCGACGAAGGAGAGCCTGAAATACCACCCACCCAAACGGCCAAGCCACAGAAGCAAATAAAGATCGACAAGAGCTAGAAAAAGAAGGAGGAGAGACTGAGCAAAGAGGAGCAGCCCAAGTTGAAGAGGGCCCAAAGAGAGTCAAGGAGGGTGGAGGAGCAACGACGGAAGGAGGAAGAGGAAGAACTCGAAAGAGTTAGAGAAGAGTCAAAAAGGGCAGACGAGGAGAGGCAAAGAAGGGCGGAGGAGGAAGCCAACGATATGAGGATGAAAGAATTGGCTCAGTTGGCAGAGGCCACTCGCAGATCTGTTGAGGAAACCCATGGAAGAGGAGAGATCAACCCCTTGTGTTCCCTCCATGAGGCTGAAGCAAGTGGCAGTGCGGAAGCAGCCCCAGTGATCGTAGGCAAGGGCAAGTCACTGTTGCACCCCCTGCCTTCCTCCTTCGTGCAGGTGCCAACCGATACCACAACTGCACTGCAACCCACTCCCTGCCTTCCTCCTTCATGCCAGTGATACCACAACTGCCCTGCAACCCACTCCCTCTTTGGACACGGCCCAGCTGATGAGCATGATGTAGATGCTTGTCAGTAAAGTGGCTGAGATTGTGCCAGAGGTTGGAGCAAAAAGACCCGCCACTGCAAATGCTGAGTCCAGGAAAGATCCAAAATGGCAAAAGCTAGAAGCGTCAACCACCACAGCTCCTACTCCCATGCCACTTGGTGCGTACTACGATGCTTACGTGGCTGAGCTCTTGGCACAGTTGGATAAAGCAAAGGAAGAAAAGAAGGTGGCGCTGGTGGAGCTGGAAAAGAAAAGGAAAACTTTGGCAGCCTTGAGGCTTGAAGTTTCAAGGCAAGGAGCCAACCAGAAAAGGGAGGTGAAAGTGCTGCAAGATCAACTGGAGGCAAAAATGAAGGAAGCCCAGGATAACGAGAGCCACCTGAGACAAAGGCTAGAGGATGAAGAGCAAAACCTGGTGGCTGAGCAGTGGAGCTTAAAGTTGCTAGTGCAGCAATATGCTGACCTGGAACAGAGAATAGCTAAACTAGAAGGGTATGGACAGTTGGTAGCTCAAGAGGGCAAGCCGAGCGAGCGACAGGAGAATACCATAGCAAGGCTATGGTATGAACTTGAGGAACAAGATAGACTGGAGAGAGAGATAGAGTTCCTAGCATGGGAAAGGCCGGCAACCCTCGCAGAAGAATCACAAAGGCGACAACAGGAAGCACAACGACTGCAAGGTGCATTGGAGGTTGCCAAGGAAGACACAGAGGCCCTCATGGCCAATGGCCTTCACACAACGAAGACTGCACCTTGCGGAGATCCAGAGCCATGAGCAGCTAGCGCAAGAAAAGTCAAAACTAATCGCTGAGGCAGAACAGACCTTCAGCATTGCAAAGCAAGCGAAAGAAATCACTGAAGAATAGCTAGCTCAGAAATCCAGGGAGTGGCAGCAACTCTGGGCCTTAACAAATAAACAGTAGCAGGTGGTAACCACATTGGCAAGTGAGCTGGAAGAGGGAAGGAGGAAGATGGACGAAAGAGCCAATGAGTGGGAAAAGAACAACTTTGAAAGAGTTAGGCAATTAACAGAACGCTTGGCGGTGGCTGAGTGCAAGAGAGTGCTTGCCGAATCCAGGGCAGAAGAGCAGCTGATGTATGCGCCAATGCACAAAGGCAAGCCTTTCTCAGCACTGTGCTACATGTCACCCAAGCAGAGGGCAATGATTCAGTGGAGAGGGTAATAAGAAAGCTGGAGTTGACTACCCGAGCGCTAAGATATGTCCTTCAAGAACGGGAGCTTCCCACCGGTACGGGAATCGCGAAGGAGCAGCAATTCCATTATGTCGGCCTCTCCACCGTTGAGCTCAAGGAACTAGGGTTCGAAGAATAGGAGCAGCCCGTACCACCACCACAAGTGGCCGCAGTAGTGGCCGAGCACACTGCCGAAGAGGGCCCAGACTTGGAGCAAGATGCTGAAGAAGAACAACGAAGAACGCCCAGTCCGCCCTACTACCAGACCTCCCCTTGAAGAGCTCGAAGATGCCCACATACCTGAGCGCATTGTGGCAGCCAGAAGAAGAAGGCAGGAACTGGCAGAGTATGCACAATGCAGAGCACAGTCACTACCCAAAAAATTCCCTGAAGAGCCGGTGCCACTATGAGGGGATCCCAACCCTATCGATTGGCCTCAGGGATTGATCAGATGGCATGACCGGGAGTTCTAGACGAGACCATTTGAGATTTCATTTGCCTATCCACGCTCGCTGGACCGTGTGCTGCCTTTAGGCATTCTATCCAAGATCAAGGATGTGGCCAATGATTTGGCAACCTTATAATAACCAGGTGGAGGCAAGAGCCTGTAGATTACTATCAGGACAAGGTGAACAGGGTTCCCAAAACCGTCCAAGGCTACCAGGCACAACCGAAGTGGCAGAGGAGGATTTGGGATGCCAATTTTGATGCTTGGACTGCCTTCTGCAGCTCACTGCTTGAAGAACGTAACGATGTTGAGTGTTGAAATGACTTGTTTTTTGGCTGATTTTTGTTGTTTTTGAGAGCTGAATGGTTGATTTTATGAGATGATTGATTGATTTAGAAGTGGTTTGAGAGTGTTTTGGATGATAATGATTGGTGTTTTGGAAGTTCATGATGTTTGTTGGTGGTTCTGTGATGTTCTGATAGGTTCTGTATACCTTCTGTTTTGTTCTGTTTTGCTCTGTTTTGGTCTGTTTTGTTCTGATTGTCTTCTGTAAGGAGGGATGGAGTATTGATTGATGAAGATTGAGATCTTGAGAAAGTTTATTGAATGGATTGTGAGAGTTTGGAATGGTTTGAGAATGAGTTATGTGGTTTTGATGACCTTCTGTAACCTTCTGTAGGTCTTCTGTAGAGCTTCTGTCTCTGTTCTGTTCTGTACTGTAGCTGTTCTGGTACTGTTCTGTAGACTGTTCTGTATGCTTCTGTATGTGTTTTGATGGATGAGAGTGTAGCTTGGGAAAGTTTTCTAACCTTGGAAAGAGGTGAATACAAGTGCAAAAGAGCTGGAAGAAGTGGAAGAAGTAGCTGCTGAAGACTCAAGTAAAGACTAGAGTGAAGTGACAGTAGTGAGCTATGAAAGGACACTGTAGTGGCTCTGGTGACTCTTCATATCAGACATACCTCTTGGGAGGGGTATCCACGACCTAAGAAGGATTATTGAGTGTGAATTTTGAGAGATTGTAGTGAGGATATGATGTATTATTGATGGAGAGAGAGAGTGTGTGTCAGAGATAGCCAATTCTACTCAAACAGAGTGATTGTATATGAGAGATTGAGAGAGAAGACTATGAAGATATTGAAGATGAATACTATGTGATGTATTTCCATTCAAAGATGGTGTATTCCTTTGCTTTCTTTATTCTATTGATGGATTTTGTGAAGATGTTGAAGAATATGGTTGATTCTATTAAAAACCGTGGGAGATCTACATGATGCTGCATGAAGATTTGTTGTGCCTGGTGTTCTTTTCTTCATTGTGATCATATGAAACATGATAAATAAGCTTGTTGATGTTACAAGATAGATTTTCTTGCAAGAGAATTCCCTTTTTCTTGGTGTTCCTCTCGGGGCTCCATGTTTTTGGTGCGCAGCCGGGGAAACTTGCCATCAACAAGCACCAGAAGAGGCTGAAAATGAAGGAAATGGCATTGCCAAGAAGAGAAGAATTCAATGGATGTTTGTAAAGTTCCTTCTTCTATTGAAGAGTTGGAATTTCTCATAATCAAAGCCACTTTCCACAAGAAGTTCATCCCACAATGGCGGAAACACATCACCATCATGATGCATGCTCTATGTGGTGGGCAGTTTCCTCTTCCTATTGAAGCAGCAGAAACTTGCATCTTGGTGGCAAACTGTTTGGGAACAAACTGAAGAGCAGAAACAGAGAGAATGACCATCCATGGAAGATTTGGCATTCATTGAAAAGTTTCCAAACAACATCAAGTGGGAGATTGTGAAGAAGCTTCAGGAGTCTTGGTCTGTAGAGGTTCACAAAGACAAGAAGGAAAAGAGTTGGAATTTGTTCGTGGATGCTCAACAGCAAGATACATGGGATGCTTGCTGTACTGATAATCTTCTGTTTGTTCAATTAGCAACCCACTGGAAGTTGGTAGACAGAGTGTTTTTCACAACATACACTGTTGAGACCATCAGAAGCTGGCATTACTATGATGATGGCACCACCACAATGCTCAGACGTATGCATTTTGACACCTTCAGAATCGAATACCTTCCTCTATGCAGTGGAATGAAAGTAGAATTCAGGGACGTTGAAAAGAAAGAAGTATAAGAAATGTTGGCAAGAGAGTCCTCCAGAGACTGAGGCCTTCTGTTAACCCTCTGTGGAGCACTAACAACCTAGTGGAGCCAACCCCCTGATGAATGACGCAATAAAGAGGCAAGCGTTAGAACGAGTCCAGAGGTACGTGAGAAGAGAGAAAGCAAAAATCAGAGCCGAGAGCGAGCTCGCAGCAGAAGCCGCCTTTGACGCCCTTGCGGAACTCTTTACAGAAGTCCCAATGGCACATCAAGCCCTTCCTCCTCCTGCTGGAGGTCCACTTCCAAGCCAGATCCGTCCTGGAAATATTGATGACAGACCAGCGAATGTAGTCCCATTGCCAGTTTTTAAGGGAGAGTACAATGAAGACCCCGATCTTCATGTAGCAGAGTTTATGGTAGCATGTGTGGCTAACAATGCCAGAACCCATGAGCATTGGTTAGCAATATTCCCCACCACTTTCAAGGGCACGGCGTTTCAGTGGTATGAGAGACAAGCAGCAGGAACTTTTGGCACATGGGACGACCTGAAGTTGGTCATCTACCCACCAATTCCACTTAGCACAACCCAACTACCCTGCTGCTCCCCACCACAGTGCCATGGGACTGGCACTCCGCTAGGAGGGGGGTAATGTTTACCACAGCACAGAGGAAAGGAAAATGGAGCAAAAGTGCAGAAAAAATGGAAGAAGGAGATAACCAAAAAGGCACAGGACAAAGTAAGGAAAAGGTGTCCCGGATGGAGGTCAGACCCTAAAAATTTGAATGACGACCTCTCCAGAAGGCTTCAGTGTCGCCTCGAGAAAAGAAAAGAGTAAAAGTGTGCCACTAAATATGAAGGCGCTCCCGAATCCTTGTAAAAAGAGCATCGAGCTCACTCCTGTGCAAATTGTATGCATTAGTGGGAATGTGATAAGTTAGAATGGTGGGAAATAGGAAAAAAGGGCCTAGGCTAATGGTTGACCATGTAAAAAGTGGGGATGACTGCCCAAAAAGTAGGGCATGTATATAAAGTTCAAAAGTGAATGAGAAGCTCATTCTTGTGTGTGGCCAAGGCTTCTTCTTCTTCTTCTCTTGTTTCTTGCCTTCTTGCTTGTGTTTGAGTGAGGGATTGAGGGAGTGTGAGGGAGTGAGTGTGTGAGAGTGAGGGATCGTGGAGAAGAAGCTCCCCATCTTCTCTCTTCATCTTTTCTTCTTCTCTTCTCTTCTCTTTTCTCGCGTGGCTATGGAGGATGGAGCTTGACGGAGAGGGCTTGAGCTTGCCTAAGCTTGCCACAAAGATCGTGGAGCTACCGGAGTGCAAGAGAGAGAAGGGAACTCGATCGAGCATCAAAGTAAGCTTACTACACCTGTAAGGTAGGCATTGCACGTCGGCTATGTGAGAGGTAGCCATGGCCGCTTGGCTTGAAGCTCTTGATCAATAAGCGGTCCCCGTAGGTCTCAGGGTAGAGATCTGTAGCTCCCCTTCATTTTCTCAACCCAACTCCAAGTTTTACTAGCACAAACACAATCCAACATTGCACAATGAGGTAGACACACCCTCAGGTAGTGGACTTCCTTTTTTCTTTTTCAGGTATACTCAACAATGGTGATCAACCATTGACATTGAAGGCCCCCACTACTTGATCAAATCTAATCTCGATCTCTGCAATCTAATCTCGATGATCTCAGTTATGCTACATCGTGTTGTCAAAATCACAAATGATGTCTTAAGAAGACTTCAAGTGTACTTCTCCTCAACAATGACAAAAATTTCCACCCCATTGAACCCTCGCTTCATCCATGCATTGCTATGAGGAACTAGACCAGCAATCTTCTACCTACGTAATATCTAAGTATGCACGTGCACTCACATAATATCTGCACCACAATCTATACATAGTTTGGGTTCTCAAGTGTATGACAATACTCTCAGCTTGCTTAGAGTTTAACCTGTCTCCCAAACTAATCAAACTACGTCTTGTGCACGATAAGAAGACTAGCACTACCCTCGATAAGAGACCACATATGAGAGGTTTTCAATTGTAGGTATTGAAGAATCCAATGAAAGTATCGTCAGCCCTTCATCAACACTCACCTCAAAATTCTTATCCTTTATCATTATGCAAGCCCTCCAAATAATCATCACATGTAGAATCCCTAGAACACTAACACCTGTGACAACTCCCAACAAAGAACAACCCTATCTCCAACTACAATAACCCTATCACCATCCAATCCTACCACCAAAGTACCACAAACAACCTTCATCTGCACCACCACCACAACTCCACAGCAAACCATAGTAGTCCCTTTCAACCACGTCTTCGATGCAAGCCAAAGCCTGCTACTTATGACGGTGAGTGCCATGGGTCTGGCACTCATCTAGGAGGGGGGTAATGTTAATCCTTAGATGAACAAGGTGGAAAATCTAAAGTGGAAGATAGGGCCAAGGAAAAAGTGGAACGGAAGACGAAGGTGCACCAAGAAAAATATGTAAATATAAGAAGTACAGAAAAGTCCTAAATCAAGGAGAAAGGCACACAAGAAAAAGTGCAAGTCAAAATTTTGTAAAAGAGCGCAAGGCACACCATGATTTATTTTAAGAGCGCCCCGTGTAAATTGTAAAGGTAGATGGGCGGTAGGAAGGAAGCTAGGAAGATAGGAGGACAATGGAAAAAAGGGCCTAGGCTACAATCGGCCATGTAAAAAAGGGGATAAGGGGATGACCGCCCAAAAGGGATTTAGGGTTTTGTATATACGGTTGAAAAGTGAATGAGAAGCTCATTCTTGTGTGTGGCCAAAATTAGCTCTCTTCTTCTTCTTCTTGCTTGCTTGAGCTTGTGCTTGAGAGAGGGAGTGTGAGAGTGTGAGGGAGTGAGCATGTGATGGTGAGGGATTGTGGTGGAGAAGCCCTCCATCTTCTCCTCTCTTCTTCTCTTCTCTTTTCTTCTCTTCTCTTGCTCGCAACAATGGAGCTTGGAGCATGAAGCTTGAGGATGGAGCTTGCACTTGGATCATGGAGCTACCGGAGTGCTCGGAAGAGGAGGAATCTTGATTGGGCATGGAGGTGAGCTCACCACACTCGTAGAGATGGATAGTGCGTCCGCTATGTGAGAGGTAGCCATTAGTGCTTAAACAATAAGTAGTCCGTGGGTCTTGGCAGTTGAGCTTGAGCTCATCACCTCTACAAGGGTTTTGGGAGGTTATGGTGATTCATAGGTAGGTTGGTGCTACTACTTCCTCATCCATCTCTTTGAGTTCTATGATGGTTGCAACCCTCACATTTGATGGTGGTTCTATCATCGAAGGTTCATGAAGTGGATGTGATGGAGGGTAATATTTTCCTATGGGACTTCTGTTGAAGAAGCCTATGTCCTCTCCTTCTAGGGCTTCAAGTTCCACATTCCCCATTCTAATGACATTGGGAACTTTGAAGGGTCCCAATCCCTTGAACTTCATTTTCTGCTTGTGTCTCTCGACAGAGTATAGTAGGACTAAGTCTCCTTGCCCAAAGTCTCATTGCTTGACGTATTTGTCAAACCAACTCTTGCAACATGCCTTTTCACATATTAGAATATGGGTTGTGATGAGACGAGTCTCAAAGAGGCATTCCAACTCTACTAATTGATTTGTCCATGCTTCTTGGCTCTCCCATCTCTCTTGGGCTAGAATCCTCTGAACCTCATTGAGCTCTCACGTGACACAACATTTGAGCCCTTTTCTCCTAGCTATAACTCACAATGCAATTAAATGCTATCCTTTCCAGTTTCCTTTCTTCCTCAAGTTTGGCTATGACATCACTGGTCTCCCATGGTGTGCTTTCCTCGTCTGTTGGTCGTGTTGTGTAACAAATTGTCGGATGTCATCCAAGTACTCATCAATGTTAAGGTCAAGGTCGAGGTCCATAATATTCTCATTTGAGCTTATGCTTGCCATTGTAGTTGCCTCTTGACCCACTAGTGCATCTATAAGGTCAAATAAGTTGGCTAGAGATATATCCCTAATCTTGGCAAGCCTATCCTTCTCTCGGCAATGTGATGGTTCTGTCCCCTCTATGGATTTATTCTTGGTTTTTTGGGTCCCTTGTCTGACTCTTGGGGTTGTACTTCTATTGATGGGTTTGTTTTTAGCTCAATCCCCCTTAGTGCACTCCTTGTTAATCCAAAAATTTGCAAATATGCAACACTTATACACCAATAGTGCATCTTGATGTGCATTGTGTGAAATTAGGCTTTTTAACTTTCACATGTGCTTAAATGTCTACACTACCGAGTGTGACCTTCGATGAAGTCAACTATATCAATCTATTTCTTGTTCTTGATGCTTTTGGAGAGATTTTGATTGCTCCTTTGGTTAAAATTTGGTTCTCTTTAGGAGTTGTGTTGACAGGTGGTTTGTCGAGCATCCAACCAAGTGAGTCAACTTGGGTCTCTACTCAGGTATAGCGGCCAATGGTCAGTTCTTTCAATCCCCCCATAGACTGCTAGGTTGAGGTTCTTTTGAGTGTAAAAAATTCTATGGTTTCATTTACGAGTTCCAACTTTAACCTAGTTACTAGTTAGTTGTTTGGGAATTGGCCCTACAAGCCCCTAAATGTTAAAAATCAGTCAAAACAGGGTCTTAGAAAACTAGTTCGAGTCCCAGACTCGGCCGTTTGAGTCATGGGTTTGGCCATTCGAGTGGTTAGGCTCGGATGAGAGATGCCCATCCAAGGCCCCAACTTTGGCTATTTGAGGTGGTCTCGTGGTCAGGTCTATTTGAGTCAAACGTCTGAGTGGTCACTCAAATAACTCGAACCCCGTCCGAGGCTTGCAGTTGTTGTTCAAGGAGTAGCACCCAAAAAATCACCAAATGGCACAAACACACTATTTAATGACTTAATGCTCACTATTTAAGGCAACCAGGATTCCAAAACAATGCAACAATCAACAACAAGGATTTAGAGCATAGCTGGAAGACCTGGAAGCATCAAAGACACAAATCTTGGTGTTGCAACTTCTTGTAGAACTATCACTCCATGTCTTCCTCTCATTAACTCTCTCTCAATCTCATTGAATACAAATGATCTCTCTCTTTCCCTTTTTTCACCTCTTGTTTTCTCTCTTTCTCCCTTTACACTCCATTTCCTTCCTAGACATGAAAAATCTATTTTCCTTATTTCCCTATCTCCTTGTTTCTTGGTTATCCATAGAGTTATCTTTCCTTCTTTTTTCCTTATTTTCCTAAACCTTAATGTCTCAAGTCTGATCAAAATGCACGACTCCTACTCTAACCAATGCATAGAAAGATTCCTAAACCTAAACTAATCCACAAAAGAAATCAAATAGCCTTTGACTTCTTGCTTCCTACCTAAAACCAATTGTCATTTCGAAGTTGAACTCCTACTTCATTGCTCAATTTAGAGCGTGCAAGCACTCAAAGCTTGAACCGATTGGTCCCAGCAATGGAATTAAAATGTGGGAGCTTCTCGCTCAACCGCTAAGACCCATGTACCACTTATTGTTTCAAGTGTTTCAAGCCAAGTGCAATGGCTACCTCTCACATAGGCATACATGCTCTTGCACCTATGAGTATAGTGAGCTTACCTTCATGCCCAATCAAGTTACCTCCTCCCTCAAGCTCTCCAGTAGCTCCACGATCCAAGGTGCAAGCTCAATCCTCAAGCTCCAAGCTCCATTGCCACATGCAAAACAAGAGAAGAGAAAAGAAGAGAAGAAGAAGATGGAGAGCTTCTCTACCACAGTCCTTCACCCTCACACACTCACTCCATCCCTCTCTCAAGCACAAGCACAAGAAAGAGCAAGAAGAAGAAGAAGAAGAAGAGAGCTAGTTTTGGCCACACTGAAGAATGAGCTTCTTCATTCACTTTTTACCTTTTTATACATGCTCTACTCCTCTTGGACACCCATCCCTTTTTTACATGGCTGCCCATTTTAGCCTAGGTCATCTTTTCCTATTCCCTTCCTATTTACATTGTTCCTTCACCCATGCTCACCTACCTTTAAAAATTACACGATGCTAGATAGCTTCCACTTACCCCAAAATTTGCAATTTGAAACCCTCCAATGACTAGCAATAAGTTGAGATTAACCCCTGAATCCTAGACCTCTCGTGCTAATTGTTAAGCACCACCCAAGGATGCCCCTATCCACTTCATTGAAGAACCAATGAAAGAGGAGGAGTACACAAATCCTTTTGCTTGTTATGACAATGAAGGGCATCCAAACCTCATGGACTACCATCCTATATCCATTATGATATTGGGGTAAGGACGCACGCGAGGTATGCTTTCAAATCGAGACCTCATTGCATGTTGGGACTATGGGTAGCCAAGTCATACTTCCTTGAGGTGTCCACAAAAGAATAAGAACATTCCGAGGTAAGTGATATTGACTAGTGTTTCCTTGAATGTGGAATCACACAAATATTGTCAAAAGTCGTGGATCTAGAGCATGGCAGATGCTATGGTGGGTGGAAGATGACGACCAAACTCATGATGACATAGACAAGTAGAGACAAAGTGTTACACAAGTGAATTAGGCTCCAAGATGGTAGCTTGGAATCATAAACACAATCTTGTGTAGAACTGACAAAGACAAGACACTTAACTAAAAGTACAAAGCATCATGACATTGTATTCATTCCATATGAAAGTGATAGGCAAGTGCAATGCTTTATAGAAATTGGTTGTTCCACTCTCCTCACTATGCATATGGGATTCATGATAGCTCTTCCTGGAGCATACATCATTTGTCATTTCTGAACACCTCCCTCAAATGATGAGTCCCTACACTTGCTGGATTTTTCCCCCTACAGATAACATGGCCCGGGAGACTAGCTCATAGGCAGCCTAGTCAAGTTAAAGCTTGAGACTTTACATCTTTGGCAAGGGTTTTTACAAAGCAAATCCACTATGAGAAATTTTTTCCTTAGAACAATCTATCAGAGTTGTTAATGGTAGTAGAAGCATCTTCTTCTTCTTCTTCATTTATGAATTGACCTTGGTGGTGGTCATTCTACATCTGCTGTGCTCTTTTCTTGTGAAAACATTCACTAGCAATATGGCCAATATTAGCACAATAATGACATGTCATCCGAATTTTGTTGTTGGTCTTGAATCCTCAACCTCTTCCCTTGGGTCCAGTAGCTCCTTTGGTGTATAAGAGATTTTCCCTCGAGCTGGTCTCTTTTACATGTTTACTTTTAAATTTGCTTTCTCCATCAAGTAATGAGTGCTCAATATCTTTGAGTGAGAGACTGGGAACATTACTTAGTATTGAAACAAGGTTCTCATATGGTTCATGATTAACATTGGCAAGTAGCACTGCTATTGCCTCATCCTCATCAATGTTCTTTTTAAGAGTTGCTGGCTGAGTTTTAAGGCTCTTGAACTTATTGATGTGTATAGTCATAGATGAACTGTCTTTTACATACAACTTATAAAACTGCATAAGTAATTTTACCTTTGAGTTCTTTGCTTGTGTATCAAAGATTTTGTCAAGTTCTTCCCATGCCTTCTTTACATCCCTGATGTCGGAGATGTGATGTAATACACCATCTGATAGACCCCAGGCAATAATACCTAGAGCTTTGTTGTTCATCTTCTTCCATGCCTTTGTTTTAGGCTGGTCTTCTGCAGTATCTTCTTTCTTGTCATCTGCATCTTCTTCCTCATCTTCAAACAAGTCTCACAAGTCTTTCCGCATAAGGTGGTACATGGTCTTCTCCTTCCAAGCATGAAAGCCTTCACCATTAAACTTTGCTATCTATTCTACTTCAATCATCTTAGTAGGAGGTCTTACCACGAGAAATCTCGGACAGTGTCTCTCCTTTTAAAAGAAGATTGAGATTTATATGGGATTTTATCAAGGTGACTTTAAATCATCACAGAGACAGAGAATAATCTTTGAAGCATGAATCAACAGAAGGTGAGTTACTTCTTGAATGTGCTAACAAGCACAAGTGATGGGGCACTGTCAAATCCGACTATGTAGCTATCGAAATGAAGCTCTCTTTATGCTCTGTAAAAGCCCTATGATCATCTTCTAGATTGATGCAGAGTCGTCACGCAGAGCAAATAAACACAGGTAGGCGCAATTTCAGACAATAATGAAATTTTTTTATAATGCTGGGCTGGATGATGAGCAATGTCAGGCTTTAATGCTACAAGAGGGAGTGCCTTGAGGTTAAAAAGATATCCTTAGAAGGAATCTTGTAAATATATTGCCTCTAGATAGAGATCCAAGTACTCCATGAAGGGTATGTCCTATAGGCCACAAACTGAGGTCATGGTAGCAACTGACAGAAGTGACAATGTTGATCTCCAAATAGGGCAATGTCAAGTTCTGATGTGATTCAGAGAAGCCTTGGGTGTCAAGGAATAAATATTTAGAAGGGAACTTGGAGAGATATGCCCTGTAGAGAAATTTATAGAAGCTTAAAGGAAGATAGAGACCTCTGGCTATGGTTGCCAAGGTAGAGCAAGTGGAGATGAGTTGAGAGATAAGCTCATTGAGCTGACTTGAGGTTAGAGGGATGAAGAGAGCAAAGAAGGGATTCATGCCATGCCTGATTGGGCTTTGATACAATGTCAAAAGTCACGGATCTAGAACATGGTAGATGCTATGGCGGGTGGAAGATGAAGACCAAACTCATGATGACATAGACAAGTAGAGACAAGCTGTTACACAAGTGAATTAGGTTCCAAGATGGCAGATTGGACTCATAAACACAATCTTGTTTAGGACTGACAAAGACAAGACACTTAACTAAAAGTACAAAGCATCATGATATTGTATTCATTCCATATGAAACTGATAGTCAAGTATAATGCTTTATAGAAATTGGGTTGTTCCACTCTCCTCACTGTGCATATGGGATTCAAGACAGCTCTTCCTGGAGCATCCATCATTTGTCATTTCTCAACAAATATATCTAGATTGTCCATAGTGTAAGGTAAGAAGTAGCAAGGCAATAGTGCCATCTATTTCTTTGAGCCTATTTACAATGGAAATGATCAACAATAGAGCTAGTATTCCCATTCCTGTATACACCATCACTCATGCCAAAAGTAAGATTAGGGGAGTGAGCAATCGAAGGCCCCATGATGATAAATACATTAGTCATTGGAAAAAAATTGCCAAGAAAAGGAGAAAGAGAGCTAGACTCAAACCTAAGAGTGAAGCACTTACATCACCTACATATATGACTACCATATCTAGTGCAAAGAGTGCTACAACAATAGTGTAAACTACTAAAGGAGCCACTACCAAGGATTGACCCAATTCAATAGCTAGTTGTAATTGACAAGGTCAAGGAATAGGTAAGGGTGACTCAAGACAAGTTGCAGATAGGACAAGCCAACAAGATCTTGAGCCTTCCAAGGTTGTCTTGTACACCTCGGCAAGAGAAGCCACAATTACTTGATGAAAAAACAATTGAGCCCCTAAATAAACCACAACCCATAGAGTATGAGTCTTCTCTTGTTTGTGATGCAAGTAGGCCATAGTACGTATACAAGCCATCAAACCAATCATTACTATAGCTCTTGCATCCACGAAAGTTACCATTCCACTCAGTGATCTACTCAAAGATAGCCATTGATCTGATAGGGATTAAAATATTGGATAGAAGAAACAAAGCCTATGAAATATTACTATATTCCACAACCTGGCTTTAGTGTGCCTCCAACCTTAAGTGCTTTAGGGTTAAGACATTCTAGAAAGGATCCAAACAACATGATGTTCTTCCTGTGGAGACTCTTAGAGATATTATTTAGCAAGGAATCATTTACACTAGAGTGGGTGTGAGTATAGTTAATCAACATGCACTCCAATCCTAAGGAAATCTATTAATTGAAATAGTGTACTTTAATCTGATTGTTGTTGATTGGTTTTAAGTCAAATCAAATGGGAGTTTTAAGAGATTGTTAGTCATGATGAGGTACAATTCAAGGCTAACTTTGTTGTCATGAATGGAGTAGACTAGAACCTATTGCTTGACCAACCATGGATGCACAATGTATGTCTTTTTGAAGATTGGGGCAATGGTCTAGTCTATCTTTCTAAGACATAGGAAGGAGGCAGTCCGCATCAAGATGGAGTCTTGGAAAACATCATCAATTGAATTGGATGCTATATTGGCATTATTACATGGAGATTCTAATGACCCTCCAACCTCCCCAACCATTGGCCAAATATATTCCCCCTCCTAAGGATGAGTAGGATTGGATGCATATTCTCATCATCTTGGAATTTCCATTTATTCAAGAGTTATAATATTGGTTGATCTATGAATGCTTGAGTAAAAAAGATGTACATGAAACTTCAATCCTTATAGTAGATCCTCATGTAGAATCAATCTCAATTCCACTCTTTATGATGGATGACCCCTAATTCAATAGTCAATATTGTAACTTTCCAAGGCTATCCTACTTAGATGGACATCCTTGCATTCTACAAGATCCTCAGTCCCATTGGCATCCATGATTTTTTAATCAAGAAAACACTAATTTGACCATCTTCCAAGAATTGTTAAGCAGTCCCGCATGGCATTGGACCCACCAACCTACATCAAGTTGTGAGAGTGTGCAATAGAAAGGAATGGAAACAGATAGACAAAGGAATAGAGAGAGACTACAAGAAAAGAATAATAAAATCTACAATGAATAAGAAAGAATGCTGATGCAAATAGGAAAGCAAAAGGAAATTGATCAATCCCTACATGTAGCTCACAACATTAGTGAGGGCACTAGATCAAGCTGATGACGACATCACACTAGAGATGGAGGAAGATGATGAAGTTAGAGTGTGCGCCTACCAGGGAAGGAGAAAGATGAATAAATGAATGTGAGAGGGATAGGCTATATATAGCTAACTGACTGTAAATCTAGTTGACTGCAATTTGGGGCCAAAATATGATCAACTAGCATTTAATGCTTTTAAAAATGCCATAAATGCTAAAAAAATCCTAAAAATAATGGACAATGTCCAACACATGAGACATGCTATTGTATGTAGAAATTGCCCAAGAAATGCACACAAAATCCTGATTGGAGGAGAAAATGCATTGAAAGGCAATAAGTTGAGTGCTCTAGAATGAGCTACCTCCTCCATTAAAACAAGTTACAGATAGGTCAAAGCTCCTAAAGTCCCCGTCTGAGGGCTCACAAGCACAAGATAAAAAGGCATGACAAACGTGACTACTAACCTTGGGGTGGCATGATAAAAAGGCTAATAAAGAAACTAATCCTGGGGTGGCAAGAGAAATGCCAATGTCGATGTAGACTATTGATAAAGAAGCTCCTCACAATCTTGGGAAATTTCCTCTAAATCATTAGGGGCCAAGAAATCCATAGCCACATCATCGAGATCATCCCCCTCTAAAAGGGATGGAAGGTATGAGGGAACCACTAGAGGAGAGGGTGGGGGATGGAAAGGAATCGGTGGAATAGTTGGCGCACAAGTAGGAATGAGTGGAGAAATAGACAATTGACTCAAAGGACCCTACATAAAAGAAGGGGAATGGAGCTTATAAATCACATTCTCCTACCAACCTATCACAATAACAACCCTTATAGAAGAATTCTCAATACAAATGGCTTGCTCAATGAAAAAAACTCAGGTACCAAGCCTAGTAAGGCCATAAATTGAGAGGAGGGGAAAGCCCAAGTCCAAAACATAAAGGGCTTGTAAAAGGGAGATTGAAGCATAGTTGGGAAACAAAGGCAAGGTGCCAACATCACTAATAGGCATTGATACAATATCACCAACAATGACTAAACCCTCAAAAGGGCATAGTTCCTACAACAAATCACCTCGTGGAGTCATATGACTATTGTGCATAAGAGATATCTAAGTGACAACAAGATCTACCAAGTTGCAACTAACTCACTACTCATGAATAGTGAAGCTCAATACATAACAAGGCATGGATCCAACTAACAACTTGTATAATAGGAGGAAGTGCTAAGTAACCATGGAATCAAATGAAAATTAGCCCGTAGGCATCAATAACTATAAAGATGATGTTTCCATAAACCAATGAGCATATATGAGAGACTCCCACAATCTCTAAAAGCCAAGCTCTACAAATAAGATCTAAAAGTACTCCCATTAGAAGTAAGCCAAAGTACTTAAGAGCAAAACAAGCTTAATACATATATGCCATAACATCTGAAAGCCCAAATATACCAAATAATACATTTGAGAGCATGTAAAGAGCATAAATATTTAAGCCCATAAATAAACGATCACTAAGCCATACAACCTCATATGAATGTAAAAGAGCTTAAAATCAAAGCTCAAAGCTAAAAAAAGAGCATATCCATACATGACCAAGAATATCAAGCATATGTATGATCAATGATCATTCCTAAATTACATGTAATAATAGATTTCATTGACATTCAAAGCATATACTTAATGTCCACTATTTATGGAAGAAAAGATCCTTCTAGTGGCTAAGAAAAATGAGCTCTAATCAATCCTAGAGCATCCCCTAACATCAATGCATTATTCCAACATTAAAATCTTAGTGAATAAGCATCAATGAAGCATAAACATTTAAATGCTTGCTCTCCCAAATTGTGAATAGCGGGCGTATCCCACAAATGATCATTAATGGTTGATCATATTTTCCTTGAATGATACCAAAGATAGAGTTAAATGTGTCGAGAGAAGTCTCCAATACCTACACAAGAAGTAGGGGTTTAGAGCCAAGTGCTTAAGGAGACTAAGTAGAGAAACCCCCTAAAAATACACCACAAATTGTGAGCTATTGTTCTGGGGCTTCTCCTACTATTTAGGATTCTCCAAGGTCACTAGGTAGTGATCAAGGGTTGATCTAAAGCTAAGAAAGAAGTTGGAGAACATGGAGAGCTAATACTTGCCTCAACTGGTTGAAGGTATGGCTGGCATGGAAGCTAGGGTTCAAGCTCGTTTTCTCAGGTTGAAGTGGAATGGATGAAGCTCCTTGAATGCCCATTCTAATACTAGTTGAAAGGGTCAGTAAGAGTAAGAGAGAAGAGTATAAGCAAGAACAAGCGCAAGAGCTATGGATTTTGAACTCAAGAGAGCATGATTAGTGTGTGAGAACTCCAATAGTCACAACATGTGATATATCTTCCCTTTATTCTTCTATTATAATAAAGAATAAGGAATAAAGATGATAGTGATGGATGGCTTCCAGTTGTAGTGTACAAGGTAAGTATAGGCAACTAGGCATAGGTGGCCTTTAACCCCCAACAAAAAGATTAGCAAATTCAATGTAAATCCTTAGTAAAGAATATGTTGACTCCTCCTCTACAACTATAATTATGTTATCATCATCAAAAAATTGTATTGATATGTTGCTCCCATCAACCAAAGAAACACCTCTAATAGATCTATCCCTTATTTTGTGATCAATTTTATATACCGAAACACTTATACATCCCCACCTACCTCATAAAAAAGTTCATAATGCAAGGTGGACTTCAAATACCTCAATATACATCTAATTGCATCCAAATGAGGCTTCCTAGGTACTTGTATAAATTAACTCACAAGGCCAACATCATAGCTCAAGTATAGCCTTGTGATAGTCATATAAATCAAACTCCCTATTATCTTCCTAAACATACTAGGGTCTTCTATCTCATCCCCAACATTAACACTTAAATTTAAATTTTACTCCAATGGCATTAAAAGAGACTTACATGCTATTATACCGTACTTGGACAATATATCCAAGCCATACTACCTTTGAAACAACCGTATACCATCAGCACATCTAATCACCTCAATGCCAAGGAAGTATCTCAACTCATCCAAATCCCTCATCTCAAAGTTTTGCTTCAAGAGGCCCTTGACATTAGTAATCCCACTATCACTATCACTTGTAGTAATCAATCATCCACATAGATGACTATGAGGACCAAACTTGCATCACCCCTTCTCACATAAAATGAGTATTCCACATTAGAAACATAAAAGCCAACATTGACAAGATACTACAAACCATGCTCTAGGGTGCTTGTTTCAGCCTATAGAGTGCCTTCTTTAACTTGCACATATATGTGGGATGCTCTAAATCCTCATAACCTATTGGTTGCTCCATATACACCTCTTCTTGCAAATCACCATGCAAGAAGGCATTCTTCCCATCCATTTTTTGTAAACTCCAAACATTGGCTACTGCCAAAGCAATCACACATCTAACAGTTGCCATCCTATAAATTGGACTAAATGTCTCCTCATAATCTATGCTATATGTATGTGCATAGCCGTCTGGAAATAGCTTTGCCTTATACCTACTAAGAACCATTTGCATTATGCTTTATTCTATAGACCCACTTACAACTAATAGCTTTCTTACCCTTAGGCAATGGTACTATATCCCAAGTCCTATGGCATCTAATGCAGCCATCCCCTCATCCATTGCTACATTCTAATGAACATGACCAACAACTTTCTCAAAAATAAGAGGGTTCAACATCCTCAAATACCTTTACTATACAAGCATAATGGTGAGCTACAGAGTCCTCAAAACCAAATCTTCTCACAGGATATCTCACCCTACTAGACTTGCATACCACTTGATCACTCAATGAAGTCTTTACATTACCATGCACTCTCTATACACATGGTGTTCTAACTGAACGAATACCAAGCTCATCATCCAAGCTCTCTTAGACACTACATTTTCCATCAAGAGTTGCATGACTGGTAGATGCATTATTACCATTTGACACTTTCTTCTTCCCTTTATCACTCATTACCTACGATACTAGTAGATGCATGTGAAGATGTGAAACTACTCAATCTCCCAGACCAGTTGTAGTTCTACTACTAGATGATGTCTTTGATTCACTAAGAATCCGTGATTCTTGCTTTTCTACCTAATCATGACTCATAATCATCAACATCATTCAACACATCTCCACTGTTCCTTTCCTATAAAACATTATTCAAGAGTTATGCCATGAACTCTAGCTATGGGAGACCTGTTCATAATGTAGCAATAATATGAATAGTCTCATAGCAAAAATTATTGGACATATTTTTATCAGCCAATATCAATGCCCATGCAACTTTTGTAATATGTCTTTTGTTCATTTTTGCAACCCCATTTTGTTGTGGGGTATATCTATACATAATCTATCAATTTATCCCATTAGACCTCAAAAATTCAATGAACTCATTAGAGGTATTCTCTCCCTCCATCTGACCTCAAGCACTTAACTTTCAATCTTTTTTCTATTTCAATAACAACCTTGAAAATTTTGAAGTACTAAAATGTTTTACACTTTTTCTTCATAAAATATACCCAAATTTTTCTAGAGCAATTGTCAATGAATGTAACAAAGTACTTATTAACACTAAGAGATACATTTTGGGTAGGCCCCCAAACATCTATATGCACAACATCAAGTATATTCTTGCTTACATCTTTGTCATGAAAAAATGATTGCCTTGCTTGCTTTTCAAATGGACATGCTTCGCAAACTTTATGTAATTCTCCAACTCTGAATGTAGGAAACTCTTTAGACTACATTAATTTTAGCTTTTGTATATTTTCCTATCCAATACTTTTGTGCCATATTTTACTATCTACAACCATCTTTAGCATACATAGTAGTATTTATAATAGGTATTTCAACATCCAAAGTAAACATGCAATCGACTCTCCTTCCTTTTACAATCAACCTGCACTCATTGTTGAGTCTATTGAAATATTAGAGTGGAAGCATGATAGTGTGCACAAGAGGGAGAGAGAGAGCTCAAGTATAAGAAGAAGATCTTGCTTAGTGAGTTGTTCAGAAGTATAACTATTACACTCTCCTCAACTATAAGCGTGACCTTTAGGTAGTTCATATAGCCTCTAGATGGCTAGGGTTAGGATTTTTCCCTACCCTCCAATTCATTTACACTCAACTACCCTTATCCACCCTTGCATACATAGGGTTCACATGCCTATTTCTCAATACTCGCCCTCAATGCCAGAGTGACATTGGACTACAAGGCATGTTAAGGTCCCCCCTCAAACAAAATGGGATGCCTTTATAAATCAGGCTACAAGAGTGCTTATAAGTAGAGGGTTTATCGTGTTTAGAAAAGTAGATCTTCAAATTTTTAGAGACAAAGTTGGCCTCCAATTCTTTGGGCACTTCATGGGTGGTAGGACATTTACTGGTAATATGCCCTGTCCTCTTACATTTGTTGCACTTCGTTTTGTTGGGATATTTTTTCCAACAATTACTAATGATATGTTTCTTCTTATTGTAAAATGAGCATTTGGTGAAGACAGTATGAACCATGAGTTGCTCATGGGTTGTTGAAAATCATACATGTATAGTACCTCAAAATAAGATTTTGGTGATTCTTTCCTTTGGATAACCCTTGGTTTAGGTTTTATTGTCTTCTTGGGCCTCAATGAAGTGAACTTTAATTGAACCTCTGGCTCCTCCCCACCTTGTGGTTTAGTGGATAAATGTTTGGTTGTGCAAGGTCAATCGAGAACTTTGACACTCTTTAAGTGCTAAGAAGCACTCATCTCAAGGTTAAGACCACTTGAGATGCTTAGGTATTTACCTTGGCAAGCTTAGAGATTAGAGGGTTAATTAATAGAGTTTAAAAACACTAATGTCAAGCTTAGTAAGATGCTTGAGTGAGGACCGGTGTTGAGAGTCAGCTTCTCGGTAAGCCTACATCAAGGGTTGGAGCTATCCCATATTAGGAACACACTTCAAAGAATATGCTTCAGTGATTAGAATCACTGTTAATGATTCCCAAAGTGAAGAAAATGAAAATAAGAGAGCTTGAAGCTTCCTGGCTATGGCCGCCAAGAAATCCACAGCTAGGGTTTGACAGAGATCTCTCCCTATAGATAGAGATTTGAGGAGCCCTGTTGTGGGAGGATAGCCCACTAGGGGGGACTATCAAAGCACCATGCTAGCTGCCCACATTGCGCTGCATTGCTGATCACGCCAGGCCCTTAATCATCACACTACCCCCCAGACTGTGCCATTTTTTGAGAAATTAGCAATGCTACCCTCCTCGTCACCCATGTCTGTATTTTTTTCACCATGCAAGAGTGCCTTCTTGAGCTGCGGAGCAACTTTCCAAAAGGAAGCAGAGCAAGATATGGTCTCTTTTGTCCACCCCAGGTCCTCCACTGACAGGTGGTCAAGGCTGGCTATGGTGGAAAAGAAGGTGAATGAGAAAGAAAGAGATCTTCTTGTGCACTTAGGTCTAGATGTAGCTAAAGGAAGCTTGTTGGATCAGAGATATTTCTCATACCACGTTGAAATATCAGAGTGGAAGTACAAGAGTGTACACAAGAGGGAGAGAGAGATAGAGAGAGAGAGCTTAAGTACAAATAGAAGATCTTGCTTAGTAAGTTGTTCAGAAGTACAACTAGTACACTCTCCTCAACTGTGAGAGTGACCTTTAGGCAATTTACATAGCCTCTAGATGGCTAGGGTTAGGGTTTTTCCCTGCCCTCTAGTTCATTTACACCCAACTACCCTTATCCACCCTTGCATACATAAGGTTCACATGCCTATCTCTCAACGGAGTCTTCAACCAAATAGCCCTTCTCATAAAATATAACTTATAATCCTTACTCTACCATCTGAAGAACACATACCAAATTCTTATGATTGATGGCATATGTAAGGCATTTGACAAATATTTTTCATGACCATCATGCAAAGACAATGGAAATCATGCATCTCTCCAAACCATTTAGCATGGCTAATCATATGATTAGATGCACCCAAATCAATATACCATACATCATCACATGCCCCATTTCCTATAACAACGTTCATCATATGCAGCATGACAAACAAACACTCATTTTTGTCATCATTTTGTCTTGAAGATGATGCATAAATTCCTTGCTACAACTTGCCATTGCCAATGTTATCCTTCTTATCAAAACAATAGGCTGCAATACATCCTATTTTTCCACAATAATAACAAATAATACAACTATTGATTTAACATGTTTCACTGGTTACTACTAGCACATTCCATAATGCAACCTCTTGAAGAGGATCTACTATACCCCCTTCTTGAACTTCAGTAAAATGCTTGGACATATTCACTACTTCTTTCACATGATCCACCTGCCTATTGATCTCTTGAGTGATTATGAGAGAGACCAACTCATCAAAATCAAAAGACGGCTTGTGTACATACATTGAATGAACAAATGATTTTCAAGCCATGAAACCAAATATTCATCATCAAGCATTGCATCAATATCTACTAAAGCATCTATAATGCTTCTCACCTTCAAAACATACTCATTTACAAACATATTTCCTTTCTTTAAGGTATTTAACTCTTGCTTGAGTTGAAACTTTTGTGCCTTTGTATTTACTAAAACATATTCTCAAAGATTACTTTTCCAATAAAGAAGTTTGTCACATGGAACTTCCATTATGGGTAGTTATTCTTATCTAGCTTCTCAATAATTGAATTTTCACTATTCTCAACCATTAATGACAAGACTTAGTACTAAACAATAAGCAAGTCTTCTACAACCTTTCAAAAAATGTGTACAACAACACATCAAGCAATATTTTTCATTATCTTCTCAACAATACACATAATCTGCAACCTCTTTGTAGATAAACCTCATGTTTGCTTCCTAACAAACACCTCAAAACTTGCAAATTTGATATTCGTAACCTATGCACCTGAGAATGATTGACACATCTACGATTACAATATACTCTAAAATTATTGTATGTGATCTTGTAGAGCTAGAACAGACCTGAAATGGCCTCATATGGCCAAAAACATAGCAGGATGGCCCTAAAGGGCTCTTCTATAAAATATATACTATTCTACTTGCATACTAAACCCCATAGCAATTTAAGATTTTTGCTCCATCCTCCTCAAAGTGCCTTCATAGACACTATCCATGAGAAAGAGAGACATAATAGATGAGTTTCTTATCAATTGCTTACTTGCTTTAATCCTTTCTCCTTCTTCTTTTACTTCAACCTTGCTCTGATACTATGTCATAAATCACGTGGCGGGGGACTTGCTTGAGCCATTGCATTAAACATACACACTATACACAATAGAAAACTAATTCATGAATACAAAAAGAGAGATGGAGGCAAAACATTTTCTTGTTATTTTTCACAATACAATGTACAACAAGTATAGATAAAATACAATATAAAGGAAAATGACTTCCTAAGTCAAACACTGCATAACTGACTATATTAATCAACATGTGCTATAACTATGCTAGATGTAAATAGGTATAATTGACAAAATATAATAAGTGATAAGTTAGTGGCCATGTGAGCATAACGACCACCGATGTGCTAAATGTAGATGGGTGGACCCATCTAACCAAGTGGTCCATCGTTAATATCTACATGCCATTGATTTTGTTCTCAACCAGTGCATCCACCTTGGATCTAATGGCATGGATTTCTTATTGGCTTCCTAACCATTGTGACTTTGGAACTTGCTAATCCATGCTAGTTAGAGGAATTGACTACTTGCTTGAATTGGTCGAGCGAAGGTGTAGTTTGGCCAATTAGTCTGGAATTCGATTGCTTCAGCAATCCTAGAGTGATACAGGATGATGCTCTAGGTTTTGGCTAGTCTAGGCCATTTGGCTTCTGATGCGGAGTTCTCCACTACCTCACGCTAATGGTTTGAGTTGGTGCACACCAATGGTGTTAGATGATTGATACTATCCTATCCCTGGTTTATCATTGAAATTTTTTTTAGTGTCTCGAGGTCCATTTGGGCCACAATCACAGGCTACATTATCCACTCATTCCAATACCATTCTATTAAACACCTACTTCCCAATCAATCTTACTGTACCATGTTTTCCTATGTTTTCTTTTACTAATGTACCATATACTTGTTCCCACTCACCAACCCCCTAACCCTACCATGGACTAGCACTAGTTGAGTCTTGTTCTACTACCATCTCTTCACATAATCAGGCTTTAGGCCTATTATCAAAGATGAAGACATGTGATAGGTTTTTATATGGTTGATGATTGAAGATCCAATGAGAGCATTGGGTGTACTCGGAGGCACAAGGCCAAAAGAGCCAAAGGGGAGTGACCTCAATCGACAACTTGCCCATGGATCCAGGTTATGCCAATGCGTGGTTCTCATTTGGGATTCATTCACCATTTGGGATTCTACTTCACAATTGTAATTAGCCTATCACGTATCAACGAAATTGCAATGTAACTCATTGGCATTATTTTGTGCACTTGGGATTCACATTGTAACATTTTCTCATCAAGGGACCATTGTGGGTTCAGGGCTTCCATGTGTGCCATATGTTATTTGTTAGTAGGGGAGGGAAATATAAAGAGCATGAGTCATTCTCAGTGAGGATATCAATAGACATGCTAAAGGCTTTATAAATGTACCAAAGGAATGCCATAAAAATCATTCAACAATTCTTTGCAATGATCATCACCTTCGCATTCTTTGTCTCATCATCTCTTTCATTATTTTTTTGGGGGGGGGTAAAGTCCCCTCCCTCTCCCCCCAATTTCTATGCCCCAATTTCTTGCTTTAGTATGTCCATATAAGGCCTTACATTGACAAAGCCTACATACATAATCACAATATATCATCCACATAACAAGGTGGCTACTCAACATAAACTTCTTCTTGCAACTCCCCATACAAGAAGACATTTTTAACATCCATCTAATGCATGATCCAACCCTTCGATATAGCCACTACTATGATAGCCCTCATAGTAGCCATTTTAGCTACTGGATCACAAGTCTCCCCATAATCAATACCACAGATCTGTTCATACCTTTGGCAAGATCAACAAACCCATAACTAGGAGGTCCACTCAACGTCTATGACTATTAACCTATTTTCTACACAATCACACTCTCATGTACATCAATCCCAATGTCTATGACTATTAACCTATTTTCTACACAATCACACTCTCATGTACATCAATCCCAATTAATCCTACACATTGGTATAGTAGCAGCTCATTTAATAAAAAAACAACATCCCTGCTAACTCTCAATTCACCTATAACAAGGTTATAGCATTTGTACACCTTTTTCTCAAGGAAATATCCCACAAATACATATTTTTTTTGCTTGGGGATCCAATTTGCTGTGCAACTCATCAAGAATATGCACATAAGGAATAAATCCAAATGGTTTTAGATGGGACATGTTAGCTTTTTACCTATATACTTCTTTTTAGGTGTATCATATCATATATAATAGCCATAGATGTCATGTTCATAATGTATAGAATAGTAGAAACTACATTAACCCAATAGTAGTGGGGCAAGTTTCTTTTGGATATCAATGCTTGAGCCACCTCTATAATATGCATAACTTTTTGCTTAGTAACTCTATTTTTTTGCAGAGTGTATCTACATGTAAAGTACCTTTGATTTTTTTGCAAAAAATAAAAAAAATCATTAGAGAAGTACTCTCCCCCTCCATTTGATTTTAGGTATTTAATATGTAGATGTGTCTCCTTCTCAACTAAAGCTTTAAATCTTTTAAAGTCAGTTAACACCCAACTTTTCTCATGCATAAAATAGATCCATGCTTTTTGAGTATGATAATCAATGAAAGAGATATAATACTTGCAACCACTCATAGTTGCAAATTTTGTGAGACCTGATATATCAAAATTTATCAACTCAAGAAGCTTCTTGCATACATGCTTTTTATGTGAACATGATTGTATATTTTACAAACACTACACATTTACATGACCAATCCACTTATGCCAAATTTCAATGTTGACCACAACTCTTGAACCTTATGTAAACATAGCAACATCCATTTCAGGTAAAGCTACATCAAGAGTAAACAACTTGCCAGTATGCTTACCTTTTGCAATCAACCTACAATCATTTCTAGGGTCCTCTACATAACAAACATCAGATGTGAATCGAACCTACAATACTTGTTCCACCATTTGATCAACATAAACCAAGCTCTTAGTTATGTTTGGTACATGCAACTCATTAATCAAGTACTTTGTTTACCCATCCTACATACTCAAGGGAGAATTTCCAATGTGAGTAATGGGATGGGATGTATCATCCCCTATCTCCACATAGCCTAGAGACTCTAGACTGTGCATCTCTTTAAACCACTCTTCATGATAAGTCATGGAGTTAGAGGCACTAAAGTCTACATACTATATATCATTCTTAGACCTCAAGTATCAACACAGAAATCAAGTTTAGAAATTCAAGGATATTATCTTTGGTGTTCATAGTTGACTTGAAGCTCTTGTACTCATCTCTAAGTCTATCTAAATATGCTCGCACAACATCATCATCATTAATTGCTACATTGATTAATACAAGAGCTTTCACAATACTCTTGATCTTTAGTGCATATTCATTGATGGACATATTCTCTCTTTTTTACTTGATTAAGCTCTAATTTGAGCTACAACTTTCTAGCCTTTGTGTTTAGCTCGAATAACCTTGCTAGATTCTTCCATGCAATAACAAGAGTTTCAAGTTTCTGTAAACAGCCCATCATACTATTTGTGATACTCTAGGTTCAATTTCAACTACATCTTGAGGGCACATATCCAGGTTGTCTATAGTTCGAGCATTCGATGGGATCCTTAAACTACATTGGAGCTCTTTCCCTTCCTTGCCTTAACATCATAATTTATATGGTTGGTATTACATGAGGACTACATTACCATCCTCACTGCAAGTTATTATAGATTGGTGTATTCCTCTTTGTTGATCAGTTCCTCTACACAATGGATTGGAACAACACTCAAATAATGAGCAATCATCAAGGTTGGGGGTTGAGGTATGCCCAAAGGATTGATCTATGCTCTTTTTGTGGTTGATTTATATTCAAGAGAGTTAGTAGGGAAAATAGGAGGCCTAGGATAGTATGGCACCCTATTCTACTAAGAGTATAAATTGTTTTTAAATGAGTTCTTATAGAGCGATTGTCTAGGAGCTTGGTAGTATGGTTTCATGTCTAGTATGCCCACAATTTGTACAAACCCGATGATACCTTGGCTTGGTACTATTTTAATGAATTAAGAAGGTAATGCTATGCTAAGCTTTGAGCTGCTTCTAGTGGATGCAACATTGCTCTACTAAACCTATCCTTCTTATCTCAATTTCTCTCTCTATGCAGGTCATCATTGTGCATGGCCTCATCCAATGTTGCATTCAAGCTAGACCTATTTAGTGTCAAGTAATTGGCCATGGCTTTATAGGTATGCTCATCCCGAATCCCTTTCATATATGCTTTTGTAATGACCTTGGCATTTGGCCTCTTTGCAAGGGGGATTACCTTATATAGGCTCCCCATCTTGGATATGTAGGCTTGCATACTCTCTCCCTCTTTTTGTTGTAGCTTCTTGAGTCATATAATGAGGTTTTTCGTATATTTGGCTTGGCCTTTGTGAATTGCATGGTGAAAAAATATCAGAGGGTAGAGAAATGAGCTTTCTTGTTTAGCATCTAGCTTTGTGAACCATGATCTACTTTTTTCACTCAAGAAAAGTACAAAGGCACGAGCCTTGTTTTTGTCAATAATGAGGTTATGTACCTCACACAAACACACACACACACACATTGCTCTATGAATTTGTATGGGTCATCCCTTGCTTTATACTTCTCTATTTTCTTGGCAACCTGGGAAACCCTTATTGGGTCCTTGGAGCAAGGCATGACAATAGGTCTTGTCAATGGAGAATTGGCTAGATGCATTCCAATGTGGATGGCATATGTGTTATAGATTTGGTCATCCCTAGGATGGGAATAAGCTATGTCACGGCGTTAATTTCCCAACTTGGAGCAGGTTAGATAATTTCAATGTAGTTGCTAGCACTTATAGCATAGTTTGGGTAGATTGGATAGGGTAGATAGGTGCCATGCAGGCCATGAGTACAACAATTTGATTCAATTGACCAAAATTTAGCATGGCCAACTTGTTGCATTTTATATTATTATTTTAGGCTATTTATAGCCAACATGTGTGGGAGTCACATGCATTCAAATTTTTGCAAGTGAGAGAGAGAGAGAGAGCTCCAACCAATGATACTCCAACAACTTGTTGTACAAATTGTTCTTTCATATTTAGTATCTCTCTCTCTCTCTCTCTCTCTCTCTCTCCCCATGTTCACATCTTTTTTTTTTGGTCCAGTCATATGCTTCTCCATTCACTGCACGATGGCATAGTATTAAAGTAGCGTTGACATGTTGATTTATTGTGGGTAGACATAAAGAGGAGATTTTAGCGTGATACTAAGGCTACGTTTTTAGCATTCAAGGGTAAGCAGCAGGAGATAGTACATCAGCATAAAGATGAAGCAAGTGAAGATGTGTGGGAAAGGAAAGAAATTGGTTGTTTCTTGCAGGTTTTATTGTCAAAGAAGAAGAAAAGGTTACATTTTCATCCTTTTATAGTATGTTTTGTTTTTTAATATCCTCGAGCACTTAAGGGGTATGAAGGAGCGGAAGATGCCCTAACAAGCTACCTTTTTTGAGGGGGATACCCTTGTTTTGTGCAAGTTATTTAGGAGTCACGTCATCTAAAATCAATGTGGATTTGCAAATGATTATGGACTAGGAGGTCCTTGTCTTATGAACTCTTCCATAAGATCCAAAGCTAGATGGGGAGAACTATTGCATTTGTTGGGTGATGAACGATGATGCTTGCCATCTTAGAGACTTATGATTTAGTGGAGCTTGTGATGGATGCTATTGACCATCCATCAATCCAAGATATTTCCAAACTTTCTTCTATGTAGAGAAAGTAGGGTTCTTGAAGGTACAAGCACATTGGGATAAGTTGAATGCCTCTATTCGTTCTTTATTATTTCTTTCATGTACTCTAGCCCCATGATAGCCCATATTGAGCATCCTAAAAATGCTTGAGAGATATGTTTGAAACTAGATCAACTCTATAATAGGATGACTATCATGAAGAGGGTCTTTGTAGAGGTGCATATGTAGACTTTGAATCTCCAAGCAAGTCTACTTCCATATAGAAGCACACAAATAAGCTTCGATAACTATAGATGCATGTTTAGAATGCTAGTAAGCTTATCTCTTTTGAATATATTGCGATTACTTTATTATTGCAATTGCCTCTAGGTTTAATGCATTCTACTCCACTTTGATTGCTCAAGGGAGGACATAGACCCTTAAATGGGAGAAGTTGGTTCCTATGGTCTTGGACTAACAGGAGGAAGGGTAAAAATTCACAAAAATTTGAGGCTTTACCATCTTCCCAAAAGAAGAGAAAGAAAAAGTAGAAGAAGGAAGACAAGAACAAGAAATACAAGAATTCTACTTGCCACATCTGTGGTGTGACATGCCACTAGAATAAAGACTATCTTGATAAGGATAAGAAGGACACCAAGAATGAGGAAAAGAAGACTATAAAGGAATCAGGATTGGTGGTTGCTCCTTTATTAGTAGTTTCTACATTTGGAGGTTATCAAGCCTTCTCCACAAGATCCATCTAATGCAACATTGATGGTCCCATAGTCTTGTGAGTGGATTGTGGACATTCGTGCTTCTTGCCACATGACTCCTTCTCACAATGAATTTGCCCATATGTGTTTGATGCATGCATATATTTTGACTAGTGATAGTTTTTCAATTTTTATATAGGGTAAGGGTGGTATATAGTTGATTTCGGATGGGTACCATAGTGCTCACAGTTTCAAGGTTCTTTATGTTCAAGCTTGGGCTATCATATCCTTTTGGTAAGCAATATTTGTGGATTTGGCATTATGGTTGAGTTTGACAAGGTCTCCTTTTGGGTTCTCGATGGAAAGAGGAGACAGGTGCTATGCGAGGGGCATGAAGAGAATGGTATATATAAGATGTGGAGTTCCTTAGCCCTTACTTATCTTCTTCTTACATCTTAGTCTTAGTCCAAGCTATGGCATGCTCAGTGTAGCTACCTCAACTACAACTATCTGAGGAAAGTAGCTCATGGATGCCAAATGTCAGGGTGAGCAATCCACCATGTGTCTCTTGCATCCATTGTAAACAACATAGAGATCCAATCCACAACAAGGCTTCAAGAAGGAAAAAGGAGCCCTTGGAGTTTTTTTCTACAAATTCTCATAGATAGATGATGAGATAGTTGCTCAAGGGGAGTCTTTAGTTTATGTTGATTGTGGATTATGACATGGGTACATTTTTTGGCACCAAAATTTGAAGATTTCTCACATGTTAAGGATTGGACCCTCTTCAAGCAAGAGGTAGGGAGTTTAAGATAATGAGACTTGATAACAGTGAAGAGCTTGTTCCCAATGAATTGTTTGAGTTTAAGATAATGAGATTCGATAATGGTAAAGAGCTTGTCCCCAATGAATTGTTTGATTTTTGTGTAGATTGATGGATTGATCACGAGTGTGCTAACATGAACACTTATCAATATAATGTTATTTTGGAGCAAAAAAATAGAAATGTGATTGAGATGGCTTGAATTATAATGGAACATTAATCTCTTTGGGCCGAAGAAATGGTGACCATGATTCATATTCCAAATTGGTCACCTACATTTCCTACATCTGCCATTATAGATATGACTCCGTTTGAGGTGTATTTTGGGATAAAGCTAGGTATTTCCTATTTCAAGGTGTTGGATGTGATCTCATGTTCATATTTCAAAGAAATAGAGTGATAAATTTGAGCCAACTTCTAAGAAATAGGTATTTATTGGCTACTATTCATAGTCATAGGCAAACAAGATATATGATCCCATCTCATGGAATGTATAAAAATTGAGATGTGTGGTTTGTGGACTTTGTATCTTTAGAGGAGGGTGAGAACTAGGGGATAATGGCACCTAAGCTAGTTCTAGTGGAGCCTATGCTTCTTGAGGATCCATCTATAGATGAGGAGATTGCTTCTCCATTGTCTTCCCCACTAGTGGTGGATGTTCTAGAGACATTGGTAGAGGTAGAGCAGCAAGGGGAGTATCATCCTCCTCCTTGTTCATGATGATACTCTTTATAATGCAATGATTGAGATGCTTCTCAAGGAATGGTAGCTGTAGGATGGCCCATGGCAATCTCAAAGGGTCCAAACACATTCCATTGAGCTTGTTTGTACTAACTATGGTTTGATGACCCGTGCCATGAAGGATAGGGATCCGACATCGGTGAAGAAACCATTACCATATGATCATTGGCAGAAGGCCATGGAGCAAGAGTTGGAGTGTATAGAACATAATGATTGGTTTGGTCATAGGTTTTATGAGTGAACCTAAGAAGGTTCATTAGTACGCTACATTGAGGATATTGTGATTCTTGTGGGGGACTCCCGACCTTGGCCTATTTTATCAAGTAGGTGTAGATGATTTGGCTTTGGAGTTATGAGGCTAGATGGACTCAGAATGGGTTAGATACATTGACCACAAGAAATCAACAATAGGCTATTGCTTCATTTTGGGTATAGCTACTATCTTTGTGGACCAACAAGAAGTAGCCAATAGTCTCCCAATCATATATAGAGGCTAAGTATTGAGCAGCTTGTAGTACCACTTGTGAGACTATTCGGCTATTGGAGCAGCTTGGCTATTCAGAGCTAGAAGCTACTACACTTCTAGGACAATGAGAGTTGCATAACCTTGGTCTAGAATTCTATTTTCCATACTAGGATGAAGCACATAGAGATAGGTATCACTACATTTGTGAGAAGCTCTTGGACAGGTCCATAGATGTGGAATATTGTAAAACAAAGGATAATTATGGAATTTTTTTTATTGAAGCACTTCCTCATGTTGTTCTTTGTTAGCATTCTAAATCCCTAAGCCTTATGCTATGTCAAGGATCTAAGAGGGGGTGTTAGAGATTTGGTCATTCCCAAGATGAACATAGGTTGTGTCGAGACATATTAGGGTAGATTTTCCCAGTTTGGAGCAAGTTGGATAGTCTCAATGTAGTTGGCACAATTTATTGCATACTTTGGGCAAACCATGTAAGGCAGACAACACCACATGGTAGCCAATAGTGTTCATAGTAGTTTGATTACTTTATTATGATCATTTTATTATTTTTATTGTTATCAATTCACTGCAATATTGTTGGCAATGGATTGGAAGTTATCGTGTCATGCTCAAGTCCTCAGGCATATTCCTCAATCATAATTCTTTCTTCATTATTATGATCTCTAACATAGGAACTTGATGAAGCTTATGCAAGTATGGTCCTCAATCCAAGGTGAATTTGACCTATCCCCTAGTTAGTCCTTCTTCCTTTTAAATTCTCGAGGTTGGTCCTTAGTGGTTTTGGTTTTCCAATATTTGTGGAGTGGGTCCCTTTTATTGCCTAAGCTCTGCTTAGCTTTTTCTATCCCATTGTAAGGGTTTCTCAGTTTTGATCACTATTCTTAAGTAAAAACCCTAGCAATACCTCATGCTCAAGCACAACTTCTCTCTTTTAAAATAATGTGTATTCAACGAGATAAGAGTAACTCAATTGTGCATTTATGCTCAAACAAGATTTTTTCTTTTGAAACAATTTGTGATTGCTCAATAATGAAGCAAGAAATTTCAATTCCTCAATTCTCTTTTCAATATTTCATAAGGCAATGACCATGCAATAACCAAATGAATGTCACATGATTCCTAAGGTGGATGAAGTGTCATGCAATGCTATCTCTTATGTACTAGCTCCCAAGACACGTGTGTGCCTCTTCGAGTGCCATGCTAGGACATGTCCTTATGTTCCCTATGATGCGATGAGGGTTCAAGAATATGCCTTATGATGCCCTAATGTGCTACTAGTGTCTAAGAGTGCAGCTATCCCTACAAGCTTTGTGCTTATTTGTGTGTATATGCTATTATACCAATGCCTAAGTGAGGATGGTGTTTTCATGTGTGTGCCCTTGAGGTTCTAATGTGTCCACAATTTGTGGTTAGGCAATCTATTAGACTTCAAGCTCGTCGACTTCTTTATCTTTGGTATTATTGTACCTGACACTTAGCACGTCCAGCTGTACACATGCTGACATTAAATAAGTCGGGTGTTTAGCTTAGTTGTCTTTGGTGTGAATGGTCCTATTGTGACCTTAGGTTGTAAGTGCTATCTTTAGTGATGTGTAATGAATAATGAAGAAATTAGTGTGAGCTCTCTACTCTGCATTGTTGGCTCCAAACCTTCTCTCACTTTCATCATGGTATCAGAGCGTGATTTTGGCTGAGAACAAGCATAACCGGGAGCTGAATATAGACTACAGTCAATGGAAATCTCAAGTAAGTGGTATGTAGTTGAGATATCTTCTCATCAGGGCCTGTGAGGCATTCAAGGGAGCCCACAGTGTTGAGTGTTGAGTAGTTAAGTACCAACCAAAGCAAACACGTATACTTATGGCATTCTTGACCAGCATGGAACAGCGTGGACAATAGCCTGGATCAACGTGGATAGTAGAGATTGCACATGCTGTCTTGGTTGATAACGTGGACTTAGAGATTGCGTTTTTTTCTCCTGGTTGACAGCGTGGATAGCATCTGAAAATTGCACTTTTTTCTCCTGGTTGACAGCATGGACAGCATCTGAAGATTGCGCCCTTATTTCTCTTGGTTGACATCATGGATAGCATCTGAGCTATTGTGATACTTGACTACATCACTGCAAGGTGTTACTCTTGTGTTGAGGATTTCTAATGAAGAGGAGCTAATGGCAGAAGATAAAGCACTTGTGCATGCTTGTTGAACTCAAGGTCAAGCAAGGGCAAATATGTGTTTCTTGGGCTGACTTGACACCTAGTTTGGAAGTAATCCAGATCTGTGATGTATGAGTTATTTGATTCTTGGTGAGTGGTGAAAGTACAATGCTTGTCAAGGAAGAATGCTTGAGTGGCATGTCACTTGCATTGACCAAGGTCATGGACTGAAATGTATATGTTTTCAGAGCTGAATTTGACTGGATCAGTATGAATGGTACTATGCCTTGGGAGCATAAGGCACTAGTTCATGGAGTTCTTGAGCATGAGATTGAGAGTCCATTTTTTTACTTGAATGCTACGTCAGTGATCAGGCTGTGAGCTGTAACAACATGCTTGCTTCAAGTTTATGAATCATCCTGAGGGTTGAATACCTTCTGAGAATACACTGTTTGCATCCTACAATACTGTCAATAAATCAATGGGTATATGTGTCAATAGTTGGTTCGCATTATTGCAAGCTGTTAGAGCTTAATGGCTAAAATTCAAGAGAGTGACATGATTAGAATCTGAAAGGTCCATCCATATTCTGTGATTAATGTAGAAAGGAATAGAATTTGGAAACTGAGCACAAATGTTGGCATTGAACTTGTCATGCAACTTATGTGGTTGAATATTCCGGCAAACAAATTGAAGGAATAGTGCATGTCATATGCTATTGCTGAAAGTTCTTTTCTTACATGAATACCAGAAGCTTGTGTTACTATTATGATCACAATGCTTAAGTGTTGATGCTCAACTAAGAGTATACACATTGAAACATGTTTGGACAAGTTTGGAAGCTTAGATAATGTGTATATTGCAGTGAATTTATTGCTGAAAACAGGAGGACTGAAAGTGTCCTAAACATACAGTGAATAGAATAATTGTTCTGAGAAAAGTATTGCTGAAAATTGTCATTGCATTGGAAGGCTGAAAATAATCAGTCAAAAAACCTTGGTTTGCACGGAGTCAGGCAGAGTTTGCAATATGGCAAATGCAAATAGAATGGACACCATAACGCAGATAGTGGGGGAAAAGATTGATAGCAACAATTATGCCATATGGAAGCTCCGCAGGGAGAACTTCTTGATAGGGAAAGGCTACTAGGAGCTAGTGTGACTTGAGCTGAGGTTGAGCCCAAGCTACCTACTACAGGTGACAGGCATCTGACACAAGACCAATTGCAAGCTCATCGAGCATGGATGGAGAGAGCGCACAGGCTTTTGCACTGGTTGTCCCTATGTATATCAGATTCCATGGTAATGCAAATAATGAATTGCAGCTCTCTTAAGGATGCGTGGGACATTTTGATGAGGTACTATGGCACCACTACAAGTGCTAGGAAGATACAATTAAAGAAAAAATTTAACAACATGGAGAGAAAGGGTAGGTTCATACACGACTATGTGAGAGAGATCAAGACCATTGCGGATCAGCTGGCATCTATTGGTACTCAAGTTGAAGACGAAGACATGGTTGTTGTGACTTTGAATTGCTTGGGTCCAAAGTATAAGTCTTTTGATACTTTTGTGTCTGTGCGGGCTGAAATGCCGGATTTCAACGAGCTGGTTGTATTGTTATCCATGACGAGGTTAATTGGGTACAGGCTCTAGAAGTACAAAAAGCAAGGATGCAGTCTTTTATTCCAATCAATGTGGCCGTGGTAGCCATGGTAGAGGCTATGGTTCTGGCAGAGGAGGCCAGCAAAATGCATCCTATGGCAATAATAACCAGCAAGGATCAAATGCAAGAGGAGGTGGAAACTTTAGAGGCAGGGGGAGATCTAGCTCTCATGGTAGGGGCTCTTGGCAACAACGCCCATCTGACAATCCGAATAAGGATAAGGATGGTCATTACTATGGAAAGTATGGTCATATTGCAAAGGACTGCTGGAAGAAGCAGGGAAATCAGAAGGGAAAACATCATGGAAACTTTGTTTTGTCTAGTCAAGCAGATGATGCTTCAGGAGATAGACTGTTTGCCATGCAGTATGTGAAAGACAGGGATGTTGAAAAATCCATTGATAATGCAATATGATACATTGATTTAGGGGCTTCGAATCACATGACCCCTCATGGTGATTTGTTCACTGACATGGTGGTTGAGAGAAATGGCTATGTATGCACAGGTGATGACACACATCATAGCATTGAGCATAAAGGCAAAGTGCCTCTTGTGATTCAGGATGGTAGGAAGAAGCACTTACATGATGTAGTGCATGTCCCATCGATTACAAAGAACTTATTTTCTGTGGGCCAGATGACCGAGCAAAACTTGCAGGTTAGGTTCAATAAGCATGGGTGCTTTATTGAAGAATTTGGCAATGGATGCAAGTTGATTGCTTGCGGTCACATGAATGGTAGGATGTTTACTCTTGGTGCCACTTTTCTAGATATGAATTCAACTATGTTTGCCCATGGTTCTAGCATTGTTAGAGATTTGGAAATTTAGCATAAGAGAGTGGGGCATGTTAACTTGCAGAGGCTGCAAATGATGTAGAAAAAACAACTTGTTACAGGTTTACCCAAGTTTGCATATTCTGACATTGGTCATGTCTGCAATGCTTGCCAGCTTGGTAAATAGTCTAGGTTGCCATTTGTCAACCATGTAAGGCAGAGCACATGTCCATTGTAGTTAGTGCACTCTGATGTCTTGGGGGGCCAATCCATAATGCATCTATGAGAGGCTACATGTACTATGTGACATTTATTGATGATTACAATCGCTATACTTGGGTGTATATACTGAAGGCAAAAGATGAAGTACTGGTTGTTTTTCAACAGTTTAAGAAGCAAGTAGAGAAAGAGTTTAACTGTTATATCTCTTGCTTGAGATCAGACAGCGGTGGTGAATATGTGTCAAATGCTTTTGACACTTTTTTGGTTGAAAATGACATACGTAGGCAGCTTACCTACAGAGCTATACTCCACACCAGAATGGAGTGGCTGAACGTAAGAATAGGGTGTTGATGGAAGCTGCTCATGCAATGATGAATGAGAAGAGTATGCCATTGTATTATTGGGCATAGGCTGTTATGATAGCCATGTACATTCTTAGTAGGACTCCCATTGCAGGTATTCATGATGTGACGCCTTTTCAGAGGTTGTATAGCTACAAGCCAGATGTAAGTCACATGAAGGTATTCACTTGCATAGTTTATGTGCATATCCCTGATGAGAAGAGGAGGAAGTTGGATCCTAAAGCACATAAGTGTGTCTTTCTTGGATATTCGCAAGAGAAGAAGGCATACAAATGCTATGATCCCTCTACACATGAGACACTTGTGAGCATGGATGTGATTTTTGATGAGATGGCCTCTTGATATGCATCACCTACTGTAGTGCCATCTGATATGCCTTCTACAAAGGAGTCTATGGTTGATTTGGAGTAGAGTATTGCATTGTCAGGTCCTACAGTGACAGATGTTTCTTCTCTTGTGTCTCCTTGGACAGGTAGATTGAGGAGGACTGTAACACCATCCATTGACGTCATTATGCCAGTGAGGGGGAGACATGATGTATTGGATAGCAAAGGGAAGGAAAAAGCCTTTGAGGATGCTTCAAGTTTGATGACACCTAGTATTTTGACTTCAAGCTATGACTCTGCTGGCAGTTTAGACAGTGAGCTTGGCATTCCTACTTTCTATACGCCTGGCATAATAGATACATTCCACCTCATGAGAGAGGGGAATCGAGTAGTGTACCACAACTTAGACACTCGTAGAGAGTCAGGTATCCTATTGTTAGGTTGACTTACAGTGGTTACTCTATGAAGCACTATGCTTATATGACAAAGGTGATGGAGATTAAAGAACCAGGTACATATGTTGAGGCAGTGAAAGATGAGCATTGGTGCACAGCTATGGATGAGAAAATTGATGCCTTGGCTGAAAATGCAACATGGGATCTTGTGCCACTGCGCTTGCAGGGAAAAAGACCATTGGCTCCAAATGGGTCTGCAAGATCAAATGCAAGTCAGATGGCAGTGTTGAAAGATACAAAGCCAGGTTGGTTGCTAAGGGGTATGCTCAATAGTACGGACTTGATTATGAAGAAACATTCAATCATGTTGCCAAGATGGCAACCATACGCACAATGATTGCATTGGCTACTGCTAAAGGCTGGAAATTACAACAGATAGACGTTAAGAATGCCTTTCTTAACAGTGACTTGACAGATGATGTCTACATGGATTAGCCTGAAGGGTATGTTAACCCCGATTTTCAGTATTATGTGTGCAAGCTGAAAAAAGCATTGTATGGGCTGAAGCAGGCTCTGAGAGCCAGGCATGCAAGGATCAATAACTACTTGCAAAGCTTGGGATTTATTGTTGGCAGAGCTGATCACAGCCTATTTACAAAAAAGACCACCAAATGTTGATGATTTGATAATTACTGGGGATGATGACTTGGGCATGCATCATGTTATGGAAATGTTGAAATCAGAATTTGACATGAAAGACTTAGGTGATTTTTGGGCATTGAGGTGGTCAAAGCTAAAAATGATTTATGGCTGACGCAGAAGCACTATGCCATGGAAATGCTAAAGAAGTATGGCATGGCTTCACAAACCATTGGATACACCTCTAGAGCAGAATATCAAGCTAGATATAAGCACTGGAGCTGAAATTGAGGATGTGACTATGTATAGGCAAATGGTTGGAAGTTTGATCTACTTGACCATCACTAGGCCTGACTTGAGCTATGTTGTAGTAGGACTCATAAGCCAATTCATGCAGAAGCCCAGAAAGCCACATTTGGATACTGTTAGGCGTATTATGAGATATGTTAAGTCCACTGTAGATTATGGGTTGTTCAATGTGAGAGATAAGCCCTTGAAACTAGTTGGATACATGGATGCAGATTGGGCAGGATGCTCATATGACCGTAGATCTACAAGTGGCTATGCTTTTGGCTTGGGAAGCGGAATAATCAGTTGGAGCGACAAGAAGAAATCTATAGTTGCTTTGTCAAGTACTGAGGCTGAGTACAAGGGTGTTGCATTGGCAGCATGTGAGATTGCATGGTTGCTCAAGTTTATGGCTGATTTCGACATACAAGAGGATTCTCCAGTGACTTTGCTATGTGACAATCTTAGTAGTGTACTCCTAGCTATGAATCTAGTATACCATGCCAGGACTAAACACATTGAGGTACACTACCACTTCATCAGATAGATGGTTCTTATAGGGAGAGTTGATCTCATGCATGTGAAGACTGATGAATAGGTTGTAGAAATGTTTACTAAGTCTTTGGGTAAATATAAGTTCAGTGTTTTCAGATAGCTGCTTGGTGTACAGATGTTGTCTTGAGCTTGAGGGGGAGTGTTAGACTTCAAGCTCAACTTCTCTATCTTTGGTATGACTATACCTTACACTTAGCATGTTCAGCTATACGCATGTTCACATTGAATAAGTCGGTGTTTAGCTTAGCTGTCTTTGGTGTGAATGGTCTTGTTGTGACCTTAGGTTGTAAATACTCTCTTTAGTAATGTGCTATGAATAATGAAGAAATCAGTGTGAGCTCTCAGCTCTCTGCGTTGTTGGCTCCAACCCTTCTCTCACTTTCATCACATTCAAGTGTGGTTCTACCCTATCTATCTAGTGTTGGTGTGATATCCTATGTGATTACCCTAGTGACTAAGTGCTTGTATCTACATGGTAGATGTGTCATGAATCTCGTGTGTTGTGCATGTTTAGATGTGATGTGGTGCATGATATATCTTATGCCTAGGGTGCCTTGTGCAGAGCTGGTGTTGTTGTGATTAGGCTAGTCTGACTATGTGAGTAATGCGTTTGTGGTTTAATGTGGGGCCCTATGTGCATACATGGTGAGGAAGTTATTGAGCTCTAATTGTAGCTGGAATATCTTAAGGAAAGGTGTTTATGACATGAGAATTGAATTTTAGAGCCAAATTTAAAGTGCAAAAGTGACCCAAGATCCATTAAAAATGTATTTTTGGTGAAAAATATATCAATCACTATTGAAGGAATTGGAGTTTTCTTAGGTGCATTTCGGCATCAGGAATCCAATGCAAGTGTCAGTTCATCGATTAGAGTCCATTTGATCCCCCATTTAATGGCTACAAGGTTTGGTATTATGAAACAACTACTAGATCCAAAAGCTAGAAAGCAAGTGATAGAGGCCAAGATAATAGTTTTTAATTCCAAGAAATTGCGTGTCCAGTTGGATCCAGAATCCAAGGTCGTTTGCCCCTCCATTTGGCCTGAAACCACTTCTTGGATAGTGTGAAAATGAAGTAGTGAACTGGTTTTTTAAAAGTCTAAGTGGCTAATGTTGATTAAAAGAAGCCAAAAACTAAAAGAACTATCATTATGGGGGGAGGGGGCACAATTTTTTTTGTGCCCCTTTTTTTTTGTAGTTTGTAACTCTCTGAATTATGCCTCCTCCTGGCCATGGATTCCTGCAATTCTTCACTTCAGATTGCTCTAGACCACGCGTGATTAGGTGTAGTAAATGAAAAGATAGAAATTCAATCTTTCTCTCTCTTATTTCTCTCTCCTCTTTGTTCTTTGTTCCTATGGTTGCATGCGTGAGAGAGAGAAAGAGAGAAAAGGATGAGGCAATGAATTCATGGATGGGGATGGATCGGATACGTAATGGCTTGTAGATCGAGTGATTTGGATGTGTTAGTGCAAAACTAGAAAATAGCATCAACAACTTCTTGTTTTTGAAATACAATGGAATGCATATGTAGTTTATAGATTAAGTGGTCTTTTATTGAATTTTATGATGAATCTCTCATTCTTATTATGGAAAATGATTGAAAATGTTCGAATATGCTTGAATATGTTTGAAATTATACAATAATAAGTAATTTCTAAAAATTCATGTAATGAAAATCAAAACCATAAAATCCGCAATGTGAGATTTAGTAGAAAAATGATAATTTTATGGATTTTTATGATTCAAATGGTGTTCCTATGGAGTTATATTGAATATAATGTTGAATCACAATCCATATAAGCTTCATGAATTTGAAAAGTAAAAAATTAATTAATATCAAAATAAATGATACAATTTATTTTTAAAAATTAATTAAAAATCATTTTTATACAAAAAATATTAATAAATTAGGTATATGTGTATGGATGTACGATGAAGATAGGGCATGGAGATTTGCATCATCTTACCTCCATCCTTAAGTGAAAGTGTATGTTTATCGCATTTCTATATGGAAAAAATGACATGAAACACCCTCTTAAACCAGTGCATGATTGCAAAACCTAAATAGTAACGAAAAAGGGGTTGTGAAAAGTTAAGTATCAACTAAATTCTAATTTCCATGCATATCATGATATATAGGACTCGCTTCATTTAATTTTAAAGGGACAATAGTATAGGTTAGTCCAGTGTTGTTTCTAAGCAATGAAGCACTTCGTTAGAAAGAAAATTATGGAAAGAATATTTTTCATACAACACGTTGGCTGATTTGTGTGGTTAATTTGTTTGAGCACTATATAATATTACACCTTGCATTTGCATTCCTATACATGGCATCAAGATAGAGGAAATATCTTAGATGCATTGCAATTAGTTGTTAAAACTATTGATCAATGATGAGAGTGTGAGGATCCCTCAGCTGTAGGATAGTACAACTTTCTTTGGGGAATGATTAAGTGAGAAAACAAAAATATCTCTCCTAGAAAGGTGTAACCTGAAAAAAGAGTGGAAAATGTTACGATTGTGTTTTATGTTTGAGATGGCATATCCTGGGGCCAACCCCGAGGTGTAGGAGAGCCATAGGAGCCATAAAGATCAGTTGGGGGGTGCTTTGTATGTGTGTGCAATGAGGTGTTAGTTACCTCTATGTGTGGGATACTCCTTCTGTTTGAGTTGGAATGGGAAAAATCATCGGACTATAAATCAATACAAATGCATGATTTAATTAGGGCAATGTATAGTCTCCACATGCTCTTGGCCACGAGGTCGTAAGGGTAGTCTGGTAAGCATAAGAGCTCACCTGGCTAGAGCCCTAGAGCTAGTGTGTCATGTCCATTTTTAGTCCTGACAGGTGGTGCGTTTGCTATGGGAGCTGCCACTGAGATAAGTGATGGTTTTTTAATCTTGGTTAATAGGGACCAGTTGTTCAGTGTATGCCAATGATCATTGAAATAGGTTTGTTATTTTCTAATAGATACCATCAAGCCGAGGTTCAATGTCAAGAAAGAGATGAAAGGGAAAGATGGCAAGTTGAGAACCTTAGGAGATATTCTCATAAGTGTAGTAGTTCGATATCCTTAAGAAAGAGAGGTCTCATTGACCCCACTATTCCAACTAGCTAGTTAGGGGGAGAGGGAAGCTCTTGCATGCCTCTTACCCCAACAAGTCAGCCTATTTTGAGGGGGGGTGTAGTTCCACCAACACTTTTCCTTATAGAAAATCCGGTTGTCTTTATGGTACAACCCATTGCAATACCTATAGGAACACCGAATTCGCTAGCCTTAGGTTTTCCTCTACCCATCTTTAATGGGTTAGCAGAGGAAGATGTAGAGCTCCACATCAGTGAGTTCTAAAAATTAATGTTCAAATGCCAAATTGAGGACAAAGGACATATCATGATGTTTTTCAACATGACTCTAAAAGAAAGAGTTGCAATGTGGTTTCATGGCTTGGAAGTCGGGACCATAACCACAATCGACTTATTATTTATGGTCTTCCTCTGAAGAGAGTTTGCCCATGAGAGAGGCGGTCAATATTGGATGTGTGTTCTGGAAGTGACACATCAAGAGCCCCATGAGAATGCTCAAGAGTATGCCAAGAAACTGAAGGAAATGTATTGTAAAATTACAAACTCTATTCCTATTCCACATGATACCCAACTGTAGTACTTTTTACATGGATTAGACTTCAATATCCAAGTGCAATTGAGTAGTGTTACTCTTATTGATATAGACATTGCTATTATAGAAGTAGAGGAGGTAGAGTCATCATGCTTGCAAATGGCTTACACATCTAGGGCAAACCTAGATTTGAGTTTAGGTCTTAAAAATAATTTGGCATTGATTAGTGGAATTCAAGGTGCGACTAGTACACCTATGACCAATTCAAATGGAAGAGGAAGTATAATGTAGATTGTGCCCATGTTGCCGGCTCCTCTTAATGTTGCTATGCCGATGACTAGCCAAATGACTTCACTAGATAATGGAAGCCAAATGATGAACCCTAATGTCATGTCAACTAATCAATGGCCGATCCCTAATTAGGTTGTTAAGCCAATTGAACGACAAGTGGATGAGAATGGCTATGAGTCTAGTGAATAAAATGTTATTGGCAAAGTCAAGGACATGATGAAGCATTATATTGATATGATAACGGAATAGTATAGACAAATAGCTGTAGATGTTAACTTTCTAAGAAAGGAACAAAACTCGATAGAAATTCAATTTCCTGAAGAGGGCGGTCCATCAAGATTTAGCTGTAAGCAGTGTGGTGGATCAACACTTTCCAAGAAACTACCCTAATGTCAAATGCAATATATGTGGAAATTCTGGCCATCTAGCTAGTACTTGTTGGAGTAAAATTAGCTCTCTTCAGCAAAGGGAGTAGGAAACAAGGGAATAACTATCACAACAAGATAAGGGACCAAAGAAAATATTGTAGAGAGGAAAAGCTATCATAGAAGAGCTACCTAGTGGTAGTGGTATCAGCTTGATTGAAGCTGTGCATGTCAATACCACTGAGGCTTCCAATTTACAAGCCATTACAAGAGGATAGAAGGTTAAAGAAGGCAATGAGGATAATGTAAAAGCTGTTGAGCCAAATCCTAAACAAGATAATAAGGGGACACAAGTCCTTAACCCTAGTGTGAAAGCCCGTCCTCCAAAAGCTACTGATGGCAAAGCTGACTCCAATAAGGAGATGACAAAGAAGAAGGTAAAAGCCAAGAAAGAGGCACCTAAGCTTGTTCAACGACCAAGAGAAAGAATGGTCTGGTGGGAGAAGAAAACCCTTGCTAATTATCATGAACTTAACTTACCCAATTCTCCTTACAAGGTAAAGCCTGATGTGAATCTCTTGCAGCTAATTAAATTATCTTCAGGAGTGCATAAAGAGCTTAAAAAGATCCTTCGCATTGGGTATATCATCAAACCCTTGGGAATAGCCCGTATGGGAGATGACTGGTTTGAGCATGTTGAAAAGCATTGTCCAAGGGTAGTAGCATATATTGACGACATATAAGTGGACCATGCCATTGTGGATACAAGATCCTCCGTTAACATTATAAGTTCAGAATTGATGGAAAGATTGGGACTCGAAATCCAAAAGGATGCCTCCATAATTCTCTAGATGGATGATTATAGTTTAAGAAAATTGGAAGGTTGCATTACCAAAGTCCACGTGACTTTGCTAATGTGGAATGCATTTTGGACATTAGGGTTAATAGGTTTGCAAGGCAGCTAAGCTATTAAGTATTATTAGGAATGCCATGGATCTTGCAATCTAATTGCCAAGTTGATATACCCACTGGTTGTATGATTTTCAGTAGAGGTGCCTGATGTTTAATAGTGGATGCATATTCCTAAATCTCCTCAAAGTGAGAGAGTACCCTTATCTTTGAGACAGAATTAGATACATTAGAGGATCCTTCTAGCATTGACAATTCATCTAAGCAATGGATTAAGAGAGGGATCCACTATAAAAGACATCTACCAAGTGACTTTGAATGAGTTGATCGAAGCTCAAGATAGAATTAGAGATGCGGATGTGATTGGGGCTAGATCTTGGTACATTGAATGAGCCACCACAATCGATTAAATTAGGATCTATGCTTAGTTTGGAAGAGAGGAAGGACTACGTCTCCTTGATCCAAGAATTTCTTGATATTTTTGCCTAGAGCTATGATGAGTTGAGGGATATTCCTCCTAGTTTGGATGTGTATACTATTTCATGAAAAGAAGGGTAGCCATCCTGTTTGAAAAAAAGTGAGTATGCCTTTTGAGCTAAGGGACAGAATATTTGAGGAGCTACAAAAATTGTGTAAGGCTAGCATGATATTTCATGTAAAACACAAGGAGTGGTGTTTGCTTGTAGTTATTTTAAAAAATGAACATAATGAAATTTGAATTTGCGTAGATTTTAGGGATTTTAATAAACAAACGATCAAATATTACTATCCACTCTACCATTTATTGATCAAATTCTAGATTAGTTAGCGGGTAGGGATATCTTCATTTCTGGACTACTTTGCTACTTATAACCAAATAGCTATCATGCAAAGGAAGATAAGTTGAAATTGACATTTAGCATTGTATTTGGTACCTTTACATATCATGTTATGGCTTTCAGATTATGCAATGCGCCAAGGTCTTGGCAAAGAATGGTTGATAAAACTTTCAGTAATATTTATCTAAAGGAGCTAAAGGTTTTCATTGATGATCTAGGGGTAGCCACCACTAGGGAGAGACATCTGATCATTCTAAGAAAATATTTAGAGTGTTGTAGGCACTTTTGCATTGCTCTCAATCCAAGGAAATGCATCTTTAGAGTGCCCTATGGATACGTTGGGCCATGTGGTTATTTAGCTCGACTAGTATTGTGACTGATCTTGAAAAGATAAAGGTTATTGTCAATCATTATGAGTTTTCCATGTACTCCTAAAGAAGTGTATAGCTTTTTTTCATCAATCAAATATTATCAATGATTTATTAATGCACTAGCTACGAGGACATTGCCATTGACGAATCTTTTGTCCTTTAACAATCTATTTGTTTGGAGTGATCCATGTCAAGTATCCTTTGAGGATGTGAAGTAGGAATAGGCAAAAGCGCTAGTCCTGAAAGCATCTAAAAGGGGTGAGATATTTTATATATTTTCAAAAGCTATAACATATAGTATCAACTATTGTTTAACTCAAATTTGGGAGGAGAAGTGGTACCATCCAATTGTATTTTCTAGTTGTGATCTGAGGGTGTCTGAGATTAATTATACCTATATGGAGAAACTGTGCTTTGGGACGGTTATTGCAATGACGAAATTTAGGCATTACATCTTATATGAAAAGATAGTATTTCATACGAAGGTAGAGGGGCTGACGTGATTGATGAATAACTTGCAACCACCTAACCACCTAGCAAAGTGACTGGTCATTTTGCATGGGTTTTTGACTATGAAATTAGGAGTAGGCCACCAAAGTTGTAGAAAATCATTGAATGTCTTGTGGATTTTGGGGAGCTGAAAAAGTCTTGGCTGAAGATAGTGACCTTGAGGGTCTATTCAAAATTGACACGGCCTCCATTCCTTCTTGATATGCTGCTATAACACACTATCTATCCACATGAGAGGTTGAAACCGCTTTGTCGAAGGCTAGAAAGAGAAAAATTAGGCAGCAAGCCTTGAAATTTGCCTTGATTGCAAGAAAACTATATTGCAAGGAGTCAATGATGTTTGTCATCGACGTATCATGTTTGATGAGGTTCTATTTATCTTGGAAGAGTGTCATAACTCTAGTTGTGGAGGGCACTTTCCTAGATGGTTGACTACACAGAAAGCTTTGAAAGCCAGATATTGGTGGCCATTCATTTTCCAAGATGCATTTGTGTATATCAATAGATGTGATACATGTTAGAGACATGACAATAGGGAGAATAGAAAGCGCACACTAACTCCTATCATAGTTATACTATCATTTGAGTAGTGAGGCATCAATTTTATAAGACCTACACATCCTTCATCAACTACAAAAATTATTATATCATTGTGGCGATATACTATTTCACAAAGTGGTTTGAATCCCATGTTACAATGAAGGATAATGCTAAGGAAATGGCTAGTTTTATTTTGGAACACATTGTTTGCCATTTTGGTCCACCTAAGGAGCTTGTGCTGCCTGATTGTGGGACACATTTTTTGAATAAAGTGATCAAGGCTTTAATGAAAGCTTTTAATATTAAACATGACAATACCACACATGACAACCTCAAGCTAATGGGCAAGTAGACAGTACTAATAAGCAACCTGTGGGAGTTTTATCCAAGACTTTATTTGAAGGTAAGTGTGATTGAGATAAGAAATTGTCTGTGGCTATTTTGGGCTTATAATATGACATTCAAAAGACGTACATGCCATACCTCTTTTAAATTAGTATATGGGAAAGAGTGTATTTTACCTTTGGACATTCAGCTGCCTACAGGAAGATTTTCTCTAAATGATTCTTTGGGTGAAAAGGAAGCATTGCAAACAAGAAAGGCTCTATTCACTTGCACATCTTGACGATATTCAGTTGTTGCAAGCCTTGTTACATCAAGAAGTAGGAAAGAAGTAAACAAAAGAGCTTCATGACCTTCAAGCGAAGATGTATAAATTTGCTAAGGGTCAATTGGTCCTATATTATAATGTTCGTCTTGTGAGCTGCTCTTTCTAGGCAAGTTGAGCCAAATGGAATGGCCCTTATAAGATTGTCCATATAGGAAAGAATGCTCTATACCCCTTTTACCAAATTTGCAAGAGGGATAGAGTTCAAAACTAAAGTAAACTTCAATAAACTGAAACCCTATTATGTGTAGGGGCTGATGCTGGACTTGGTGCCTTCGCAAGTCCTTCAAGAACTAGCTTAAACTTGCACAGGGTACCAAGACTATTAGATGGGGAAAATCATTCCTTATCTTGAGCATCTATATTTAGAGCAATATTACCAGTAAGGAAAAGCGATTTGATGGAGTAAGGGTTATCACATTATTGAGTGGCAAGATAGCTCTTTCATGTGGGATATTTGAGTCTATTGCTAGCATCCCCATTGAGTTTAACGAGGAATGAGGGATTGTACCTGTCTTATGCCCCCTCTCTAATTTATCTTTTGACTATCATAAGTATGAGTAGGTTGATCATTATAGCAAGTTATATCAATGAAGCTATGGTTTATACATTATATTTTGAAGGAGCTTCTCGAGGACCTGCTAAGAATGCGAGTGTAGGGTTTGTCATAAAATACCCCCCCATTGTTGTGTGGTTTTAAAAATTGGAGTGTATTTGGGCACTCCTTTTATGAATAACATGGTGAAATACAAGGCCTTGCTTATGGGGCTAAATCTAGCCATATGTGGTGGTATTCACCGATTATGGGTGACAGGTGACTCACAATTAGTGATCAACCAATTGAATGGGACCTATAGTGTGAGAGATCCTATTCTAAGGATGTACCATCGTGGTGCAACCTTGGAAACCCTTGAGATCTTTGAGACAGTGACTTGCAAATTGATTCCTCAACAGTGGAATTACTTTGCAGACCCTGGCTAATTATGTATTTGCTGAAGATTTATTTCTTAATTGTGGTCCTAAGGGGCTTTTACAATTGCCTCTTGATGTTAGTCTAGGGCTACATTAGGAATTGCTTGTTGATGTGACATGTCCTATTTTGGTCACACTGATGGTTAGTATGGATTATGAGCCAAGTAGTGTGATTGACCATCTTCCTATTCTATCATATGGACTCATCAAATCGTTCAATGGAATATTTTTCAAACATCCCTTGGCATTTATGCAGAGGGATTAGCTAAGAATTTGATGTGTAGGGCTTGAATGGCCACTCCCTTGGTCTAGTTTTGTGCTTCAATAAGGTTTATGTGGGAAGCTATAAGAGCCCTCGCTTAGTAGGAGTTCCTGGTCCAATTGTCTTAAGTTAGGTAGGTAGGTCAAACACCACTTAGGATAACTTATTCGATATCTCTTTTAGATGGTCAATGTTGGAGCAATTGGTTAGCAACTAGCTTCGGAACTCTGCTAGATTATGCTTAGCCTAGCTCTTGTGGACTTCATGGCCTTGATTTTTTCAAGGGATAGGATGAGGGTTGTGTTTGTGCTATGTTGTGTATTTTATTTAAAGCAGCTTGATGTTCTTTATGATTTATGTTTGTACAAATCAAGTTGTGGGTTCAATGGTTTGAGTCACCCTATCCCATGGTCACCAATGAGACTTAAAGTTTAGAGCTGAATTTAGAGCGCAAAAGTGGTCCAAGATCCATAAAAGATGCATTTTGGCAAAAACATGTGTTGATCGTGGATTAAGGAGCTAAACTCTTCCTAGGTGCATTTCGGTGTCGAAAATCCAACACAAGTGTCCATTCGTCGATTATAGTAAGTTTGACCTCCCATTTAATGGCCGCAAGGTTTGGCATTATGAAGCAGTTACTAGATCCAAAAGCCGAAAAGTAAGTGATAGAGGCCAACCTAGTAGTCTTCGATGCCAGGAAGTAGCTTGTCTAGGTGAATTGCAAATTCGAGGTTGTTTGCCCCTCCGTTTAGCCTGAAACCACTTCCAAACAATGTGAACATGAAGGAGTGAATCGATTCTTTTAACGTTTAAGTAGTTGATGTTGATTAAAGAAGCCAAAAACAAAAAAAAATTGTTCAGATAGGGGGAGGAGGCACAAATTTTTTGTGCCCCTTTTTTTTTTGGAAGTCTGCAACTCTCCGAATCATAACTCCTTTCTCTCTCCTCTTTGTTCTTTGTTCCTATGGCTGCATGAGAGAGAGAGAGGGTTGTCGTGATAAATTCATAAATATGAGATGGATTGTACACATAACGGCTCGTAGATCGAGTGTTTTGGATGTGTTAGTGAAAAATAGCATTAGCGGCTTCTCATTTTCGAAATACGAAATGCGTATGCCGTTTATAGAGTAAGTGGTCTTTTGTTAGTTTTATAATTAATCTCTTGTTATTATTATAAAAAATAATTGATTTTTTAAAAATATACTTGACTATATTTGAAATGGTAGAATAGTCAATAACTTCCAGCAATTCACGTAATGAAATTCAAAACCGTAAAACCTGTAGTGTGAGATTTAGTAGAAAAATGATAATTTCATAGATTTTTATGGTTCAAATGGTGTTTATATGGAGTTATATTGAATAATGCTAAATCACAATCCACCTAAGCTTCATAAATCTAAAAATAAAAAACTAGCAATTAATATTAAAATAAATAATAAAAATCATTAAAAATATTTTTTAATTTAAAAATATTTTTTATACAAAAAATTTAATATAAATTAGATATATGTGCCTGGATATATATGCAAGGATTTACCTCAGCCTACCCCCATCCTTACATGAAAGTGTGTGATTACCGCTTTTCTACATAGAAAAAATGACATGAAATACCCTTTTAAACTGATACACAATTGCAAAACCTAAATGGTAGTAGGAAAAAGGGGTTGCAAAAAGTTAAATATCACCTAAATTCTGATTTCCATGCATATCATGATATATAGGACTCAATTCATTTAAGTTTAAAAGGACAATAGCACGGATTAGTCTAGTGTTGTTTCTAAGCATGAAGCACTTGGTTAGAAAGAAAATCATGGAAGAAATCATTTTCACATGATGCGTTGGCTGATTTGTGGTTACTTTGTTTGAGCATTATATGGCATTACACCTTGCATTTACATTTCTACACATGGTATCAAGAAAGAGGAAGTCTCCCAAATGCATTGCAACTGGTTGTTAAAACTATTGCGACCAATGATGAGAATATGAGGATCGTTGGGCTGCAGGATAGTACAATTTTCTTTGGGGACTGATTAAGTGAGGATACAAAAATATCTCCTAAAACGTGTAGCTTGGAAAAAGAGTGGACAATGTGATGATTATGTTTTATGTTTGAGATGATGCATCTTGGGGCCAATCCTGGGGGGTGTAGGAGAGTCATAGGAACCATAGTGATCGACTGGGGGGTGCTTTGTATGTGTGTGCAATGAGGTGTTAGTCACTTTTATGTGTGGAATACTCCCTCTGTTGGAGTTGGGATGGGAAAATTTCTTGGACTACAAATCAATACAAATGCGTAATTTATTAAGAGTAGTGTGTAGCCTTTAGAGCCTAGCTAGAGGCCTAGAGCTAGTGTTGGGCCCATTTTTGGTCCTAATAGGGCATAAGGTGGTGGACGTAGAAAGTGTCTACAAGAAACTATGCCTATATGTGCTCTAAGGATTGATGCACTTGCACAAATGTACACTTGTAGTAGGAGCCCAATACTTATCTTGCAATTTAGATATGTTTTAAGCTAGGTTTCTCCAAGATGGATCTTGAAAAATTTTGTCGCTTGAGGTAGTCACTTTCAATGCCTTAAGTTTGTGGCCTTATGTTTGTGGATTTTAGATAGATAATTAAGATTCATTTATTAAGACCTTGAGACCTAAGAGACACCTAAAACAAAGTGTGTTTTCCTACTTAATTCTTGAGTCTTATTAAGACTAATGAAGCTCATGGATGTTGTCCCAATATGTCAATCTTCTAGAGTGCTCAAGTTTTCCTCAAGTGGATGCAATGGTCTAAGGAGAATGGACTTGAGCAACTCCACATGCTATTAGAGGATAGGAGATGAATGCTCTACAAACAAGTGATATTATTCTAGAATAGGAAACAAAACACAAATTTAAAACATCATCTCGTAGGTTCATAATACAACCATATAGAATCAACCTGCAAAGTGGTATGGTAAGGGAATGAAAACAACTCTATATCTCAATCTTGTTCATAATGTTTTCACCTTTATGGGTGTACACCTTTGCATCATTAGTCTCATTACTCAAGGATCAAATCTCGTGCTAAAAGACATTATGCACTATTTGCATGTTTGGTTCTAGTGGAGCACAATCATCTTCATTGTCATGCTCCTCCTCTTGTGCCCCATACTCAATATGCTAACTCTCAACTTTATGTCCTTGATCATGCATAACACCATGCCATAAGGATTCCTCCACCACACTTACTTGATCCATTACCTTATACTATTGTCTTCCATATCTTTCAACTACTTGTTTGTTGATGGGTTGTTTCCACAACAAAACTTTAATGCTTAAAGCAATGGGCCATACTAGAAAACAATAGATAACATTTTTTCACCTAAGAGGAGGTTGGGCTCTTCTTTGTGAATGTTCAACTTATGACATATTAGCAACACAAAGTACCTAAAGAAAGAATAAGAAATAAATAATACATCAAATTTTCAACTACCAAAAATATGTCATAATATTATTACTGCAAAAAGCAACCTGCAACTACTTTAACTTGTGATTACTGCAAGATCAAGAAGAAAATTGTTTCATGTTTATTCTCTCTCTCTCTCTCTCTCTCTCTCTCTCTCTCTCTCTCTCTCTCTCTCTCTCTCTCTCTCTCTCTCTCTCTCTCTCTCTCTCTCTCTCTCTCTCTCTCCCCAACATTGGGCACAGGGGCAAACCGGCTTTAGGAGAGGCTACTCTACACTTGACCACATCCTCACACTCCGAGCGATCATTGAAGAGAATAGGGCACAAGGAAAGCGGCTATACTGCTACTTTGTGGACTTCTACAAGGCCTTTGATACAGTTCCCTGAGCCAGACTCATGCAGAGACTACAGGCGCTTGAAGTCCCGTCAGAGTGCAATGGGGAATCCTGGCTCTATACGAGTCTGACGGGTCTGAGCACTAGGAGGGTTGTCAGAGGAGATTATTAGCACTATTGGGGTAAAGTAGGGATGCCCCCTCTCCCCCACCCTATTCGAGCTCTACATCGACGAGATATCAAATTATGTGGATAGACTTGGAGGGGAGGGGTCTTGCCCGGGGGGACACTGATACCCATGCTACTATATGCAGATGATATAGTTCTCCTCTCTAGCACGCCGGAGGGACTGCAGCACCACCTAAATGCATTACGGACCTTTTGCCAGGACAAGGACCTCACAGTGAATCTGGGGAAAACCAAGATCATGGTATTCAACACATCCACCCAATGGATCTATCGGTCAGTGCCCCACTTCAAATAGGGAGATGATATAGTCGAGGTGGTCCAAAAATATGTTTACTTGGGGATCACATTCTCAGGGCCGAGATTCACCCTAAGGAAGGTTGGGACGGATAGACTGACATGCGGCTACATTGCCTTGGGATCTATGGAAAGACAATGTGCACATCTACAATTTAAAGAACCTCGAACGAAACTATGGCTCTTTGATACCTTGGTCACACCAGCACTTCTGTATGGGGTCCTGATATGGGGGTCTAGCCTTTACCATACACGTCGAACCACACAAGATCAGTAATTGCTCGAAGGGGAGGAGAGATACGAAGAATGGGAACATATGGAACACCCCCTGGTGATGATGATCTCCCGGCTGATTAGGAGTAAACCATCAATACCACACGAGATTGTGAGGGCTGAATTGGGAGCACCACCTATAGTGGCAGAGGCCCTATCCCAGACGGTGACCTTCCTGCATAGGTTTTGGAGCCTACCACGACACAAATACTCCAGCCTCACACTAGAATCGTCTAAAGAACTCACATCACAAGGGGACATTGAATGTTGGTATGCCCATACTCAGGCCTGGCTGCAACTAGATGGGCTACACATGAACTACCTCCTTCCCCTACAATATAGTTTGGACTACCCACACTTGAAGATTGGCCGTGAGGAGTTGAACTGCGTCATCAGGGTGGATATTATTCAGCTACACACAACCAGGACATGGGTGTGACGGGCCGAGGATATGGGGAAGAAGATGGCCTTCTATCTAGAGCACCTCCTACGCCTCACACCTGACGGCTTCATTATACGCCTGAGATACATGGATGTACACATGTGCCATGGGGTCCAAAGTGCCATCGAGCAACTCTGTACGTCATCACACCGGATCAAGACACGTAGGTACAAAGCGGAGTCTGTCCTACCAAGGACAGGATCTGCCAACTCTGCCAGCTAGAGCCAGAGACAGAAGAACATTACATATGTAGATGCCCAGTGTACTACAAGATCAGAGGCCACTTCCACTATCTCTTCAAGGAGGGATTTGGACCACTCTTCCAAATACTAGACTTTCTCGACCAGAAATGCCTCGGGCTCTTCCTCTTGGAGGTACACCAACATAGGGACCACCTTCTATGGGTTTGGGACCAAACAGTTAGGAACACGCAGCAACGCACCCTCCAAGAGTTCTACAGACCCTCGGCCACCCCCTCTACAATGAGGACTACAACCAACTAACTAGTGACCCCACCCCAAGGAGACACCTTGGATAGAGCTGCAGAGAGAGGCAGAGCTTGCCGCCCATACCCAGTAGACCCACACCCCCGCAGGAGACATCACCTACAAATACAACGAATACTACAGCGCCACTGGGGAACCATACGGTACCCCACTGCTTGAGCCTCTCCATGCTAGATAGGGCCATGCAGGACATCTTAAGATGACCACACTCCATGAGCAATTCCACACTGCACTTGAAGTGCATCTAGATTGTATCCAATCTGTATACCATTTTGTACCTACTCACCTAGTTCACCATAACACCAGATAGTAGCTTTACTGGGACTTGGAAAACTTCCGAGACATTTTGTATGTAACCTTTTGGTCTCATAGGCCAACTTGGCCTTTTGTAGATGTTAATATAACTCTCTCTCTCTCTCTCTCTCTCTCTCTCTCTCTCTACCATATTTACTCTCTCTGTCCCTTGCATTGTTCTCTCACTCCCTCTCTATTGCTTCCTCTCTCTCCCTCTCCCTCACTCAATTCGAGTTCTCCCTTTTCTCAAGAAATTTATTTTGAGAAAGATAAGAAAATTGATCCACACATGGCTAAATAGAATCACAATAATATGGTTGAAAAGCAAAAAATGAAAAGACATGTTGGAGATGACAACATTATTGTACATGCTTCTCAAAGCCAAGGGCTACTTATTTCTCTCTCGCATTCTTAGTCCTATAAGTACACTTGTTGGAGGATTAGGAAAGAAGTTTGGTGTGTATGTGTGTGTTTTGGGGGTTTTAATTTTCTTTTGACAATGAATTTGCACCTTTCTTAATTAGATCAATATTTAACTCAAAACAAAATTATTTAACTACATCCATTAGTGATGAGGATCTTCGACATGGGGTACTACAATATGAGGCATGCTACTACAATCATCTACATCTAGATGATAAAGAAACTAAAAAATTTACAGCGATGCTAGATGAAGGACATGTGTTGAACGTCACTCTCTCTTAGCAAGAAAGGTTAACAATGATTGGATGAGGTTGATGTTTAGTTGGTTAAGGCCCATGCCAGATGTAGGACATTCATTAAACATCACTCTCTCTTAACAAGAAAGGCTGATAGCCATTAGATGAGCTTGATGTTTTAGTTGGTTAAGGTCCATTGACCAAAATTTATAAAAAGGCCTAAATCAAGTAGTTCATTGGTTGGATGTTGACAAGAAACATTCACTATGCCTATCCAATTGGACATGTCCAACAATGGGACATGTTTAGATGTCAAATGTATTGGAGTGTTTCATTCCATTGCCATATTTGGCATTGATATTTATTAGTACATTCAAAAAAATCTCATTAACTTAAATGAATTATTTAATGATTTCTTTGTGTACCAACCTTCTTCAAACAATAGCTCTTTCCATAGCACATCTCCTAAATTACTCAAAGATTATATAGCTATCACTTAAAGCCTTGATTAAAGTCTCATTTTATTCCCTTTTCTTAAAAATCTCAAGATTTGAAAGAACATTGTTCCTCCTAGGTGTACCACATATCATTGCACTTCAAGACAATAATATCTAAAGTTGTCATTTGATCCAAAACTTTTCATGCCACCTCTAGCCTCAATATCTAGCATAAATGTCCAGGATTATATTTGCAATCACTACATTACCCTCTACCTTACATCTAAGAGTCAAGTCATGCATCATGTGTCTAAACTCTACCCATTTTGTATTGTTTCATGCTCTTACAATTGGCCCTTAGAAAAGTCATTTGCTCTAGTGATGCTTTTGCTTATGCAATTGATCAAACATTCTAGTTCATGTGTCATCTAGACTCCTACACCTTGCCTAGTTGTCAAGAAAATTATTTAGCAATAGAGCATCAAAATCCAT